>NC_086444.1:1221895467-1221912967 GCF_028390025.1 Pseudophryne corroboree | reverse complement strand
TTATCTTATTGTCTCCTCCAGACCCCATGTCTCTCCTGTCAAAACCTTTGAATGATCACGCACCCAAGAACATGTTGGGTGCGTGTTGTTTTCAAACTCCAAATAATAAAACCCCCCCCCAGACTATTCTATGCACCCTCATTGAAGTCATCACCCTTCCCAAATTTACACCCCCCCCAATCCATCCAAAATGAAAAGCTTCCTCCGCTAATTTCCAAATCAAATACCCTCCTCTAAAGCATGGAACTACAAGTCCAAGGCTGCCCGCCAATCTCCCACAAGCCTTTACCCACTGCCGCCAATCATTCCCTGCATGGTACACTATCCCCCCCCCCCCACCCATCCCTGCGCACCCCTCTATTTCTGGACGTACACTCCCATTCTTCTCATACCTCCCCCTGTACCCCTTTATGTGCCTCTAATGAGACTCTGGCACCTACAAAGTTATTTCTATTGCGTGTCGCTACAAGTCTCATTCCGGACCATGAACAATCGTATGACGGCACTCTCCATATATTATTGACAAACCTCTCTAAGTATACATTTTTTATATTTTATACTAGTATAGGTATGTATCCTAATAAAAGTTTTTTATTTAAATCCAATCAATATCCCAACGTTTTACCCTTAAAAAATATTTGTTAATTTTAACCCTCCCACTTATTTAAATTTAAAGTTTTGGCCATTGGTTACATTTGAATATATTTTAACTCTCCTCCCTCTTCAAAATGCTATAAAGAGTTACTCTTAGCTCAGGTCTACATAATCGACATTCATCCAGCCTTCTGATCAAGTACTCATTCGTATTTCAACTATGGCTGATGAACCTTCATGTCGTTTGGTTCCTTCTACAAGAGGAATGCTCTTAAACATAGACGGATATCTTTTGGCAAAAAACAAGCAGCGTGGTGATGTCGTCTATTGGCACTGCACAGAGAGGAAGACCGGCCCTTGTTCATGTTTTGCAAAGACGACCATTGTTGCAGGACAGCACCAACTTAATACTCATGGAGAACATACTCATACTCCGAAGGCTGAAAAAACAGATGTTGCCATTGCCAAGGCATCAATAAAGCAACGTGCAAGGGATACCAATGATCCACCATCTGTAATAATTCAAGCGGTTACTGCCCAAATGCCGTCTACTAGTGCTGCCTGTCTTCCTAACAGTGAATCCCTCCGTAAACTTGTGAAAAGGGTAAGGAGAGCGGATTGCCCACCTGAGCCAACCACACTCGATGATATTGATATCCCACATAATTTGGAATACATTGATGGGATAAAATTTCTTGGAAAGGACAGTACTTTCCACAACGAAAGGACACTATTATTCAGTACAGAAGCTAACTTGCGGAAGCTTCATGAGGCACCGTATTGGGTAATGGATGGCACTTTCAAAACGTGTCCAACCCTATTTAGACAAATATACTCAATTCATGCTATGGTTGGCACAGATGACAGTACGCAACGCTTCGTCCCACTGGTCTATGGATTGCTTAGTAGCAAAAGTGAGGTTTGTTATATCCGTTTTTTAGAAGACCTACAGGATTATGCACAGGAATATGATATTCTATTTTCTCCTCTTTACATTTTGACAGATTTTGAGAATGCTGCAATACAAGCAGCTAAACAAGTTTTTCCGAGTAGCACACATAAGTGTTGCTTGTTTCATTTAGGTCAAAATATTTGGCGAAAAATTCAATCATGTGGCTTATCTGTACAATATGGACGTGATCATGCTTTTGCTATGAAACTTAGGAACCTTCAGGCACTTTCCTTCCTCCCAGCAGACGAAATCCCTGCTGCATTTGAACAATTAAAATCAGAAATGCCTCCTAATGCTGCTACATTAGTAACTTATTTTGAGGAGACATATATATTGGGGCGGCTTAGAGAACGAACCAGAAGTCAAAACAGATGTCCCCCACTGTTTCCACCATGCATGTGGTCAGTGCATGACAATATGGTTGGTGGGATTCCAAGGACCCAAAATAAGTTGGAAGGATGGCACAGGAGATGGAATATTCTCCTGGGAGAGAAAAAGTTTGGAGTCTACAAACTTATCTCCTATCTTCACAAGGAGCAACAAATGACCACCAAGCTCATTGAAAAAGTAACCTTTAATGTTGCCCGAACACCAACCAAACGTGAAAATACTGCTCGAGAAGATGCACTACAGAAATGTTTTGCCCAACTTGGTTTCATAGATTTGATGGAATTTCTAAATGCCATTGCCTTCCATCTCAAGTTGGAGTAACTTTAAAACTAATTCTAAACATAGTTATTTTTTCATTTTAAAGTTAAGTTTCATATTTTCTATGGTTTATTTTTCATTAGTTGACTTTCAATCATTTAAAATACCATAAAAAAAAAACCACTTTTCACATATTGAATTTTCGGGTGCTATCATTACTGGTAAGTAGAATTTTTATAATTATAGAAATTAACTATTATTCAAGTATTTTCTACATTATGTTTTCCATTCTAAAATATACATCAATCAAAAATCTCTAGCTATATTTTAAAGATTTAAAATATAATGGTTTCCCATTTCAGTTTAGCACAGTTGTACCCATGTAATGTTTTTCATAAAGTTTCCCTTCATTAATTTTAACATAAATTTTATTAATATTCTTCAATTAAAACAATTATATTGTTTATCAAACAGATTTACAATATTTTCTATATCAAAACAAATATATATATATATTTGGTTGCACCATTTTTGAAATCCTATTTTTACTGCAACGGTTAGATTTTTTTATTTGCCTAATTCATGGTGTACATGCTGTGGTTCTCCATTTGCTGTTGAAATAAACATCCCAGCATGCACTCTCACAGGTTTGCTTTTATTATATTTAAACATGTTGTCCATGCTTGCTGGGAGGTGTATTTAAAATGCCGAAGGAAACCATGGACTAGGTAATGGTTAGGCAACCTTTGTCTCACCAACTTCTGTGTAACTAAACTACCCAGCATGCACTGCCACAGTGTTGGCATCACTATAATAAAAAAAAAGTTTAAAGGCATGCAGTATGCTGTGGTTCCATAACTCATTTAGACACATGCTGTGTTATCCTGGCCTTATCCTTATGAAATAACTGTTTTTAACACAATGAGATAAATTCTAATTTATGTATAAACTGTAAAAATGCAAAACAGTGATAGGTATTAATTAAATTATTAATGTTTTCTTGTGCATGTAACATACTAAATATTATGATTGGTTAATAACAATCTTACATTGTTACACCTCATTTCTCAAACAAGCAATACCCCCTTCCCTTAAATTTGATTATTTTTTTAAATTATAAAGAATTTATTAGCACACAAATGTCAATATAGTATAGTAGACACTAACTCTAAATTGATGTAACTGTAATGGTCTGCATGCAGGCTCAATCTAGCAGCAGCGATAGCGATGTTCGTCACCGCGCATCGCTATCGCAGAGGGGGCTACACACGAGTGATATGTGCAGAAAATCTAATCAATCTAGTCAGATTGATTAGATTTTAGCCATGGATCTCTCCATGAGTACCCCCCTTAATATTGCTCTCTAAATTGTATACAATTTCAAAGTGCATATCAACTATTCTAAACATTTGCTAACTTTTCTGCATTGCTAATATATTTACTCAATTTTTTTAAATTAGTTTACTGTTCTGACCTCCCAATCATCATCTGCAAGCCAAAGAAGATTTTTTCTCCTTATTACTTTCCAGGTAATATGCATTTTAAAACAATTTGATGTAGATAATTTGTCTTCTATTTATGTACCTTAATCATCTGTTCTAATGTAATAGTTTAATCTTGACATTGTTAATTATATTTTTTTTTCACCTAAACTAGTTATCTTGTTTGCCCTTCCAATCAACTGCAATCCGCTGATTAGGACTCCTCATTATTTGGTTTTGCGGTAACTATACCTATTGAAACAGTTTTTATCATTTTTATATTTAGCCTGTTTACGTACTTTAATCAGCTCTTAACAAAACATATTACATACATTAAATAATATTTTTAATTTATTTCTTACATAATCTTGTTAACTGTTATGACCTTTGAAATGTCTGATATCCATATCTTCATTTTTAGATTCATTCCTTTTTTTTTATTTAATTATAATTCTAAACTAAATTGTACTTCTAACATGAATCCTGGAATCATGTACCTTTAAAAATATTAACATATCTAAAATGAACATATTTGCTTTACCTATACACTAATATATATATTACTACACAGGACCATATCTCTAACTTTGGAAATGCCTAGTATGGATCCACTCTCTATTGTTAATATTACATAACAATAAAATATTATTCAACTGAATATATTTATTTGAAAAAATATCATATTTAACTATATTGTTATGACAGCAATATATTTAACATTTTCCTATTGAATTATTTTAAACAATAACCAAAATCAAATGTTCGTAATTTTTATCCATCATTAATATAAACACTGTCAGATTAGGATGGCAATAGTATTTCCACATCTTCTTCAGAAACTGTGTATATTTACCAAAATATAGTACAATAATAAAATTATACAATACTAATAAAACTGTGTAATATCTCTCAATGTTTGGGTATTAAAGTTGACAGATTTTTACCCTTAATGTAAACTAAAAAAAAATTACTCTTAGATTAACAAATATGAAAAAAAATTTTTTTTTTGTTTTTATATTATTATATAGAAAACACGTAAAAAAAATTCCTTTTTTAAATTTTTTTATTGAATCATCATTGTTTGTGCACACAGTGTATGACTATTTTTTTTTCAATACAGGAAAAGAAACTTGATCCACAATGAATCCACAACAAAGAATATGAAAACCATCTTGATCCTACATAACATAATCTGATGCGGTGATATTATTCTTATTAATCTTTATTATAGAAACATATACAATATATTTTTTTCAAGATTTATTTATAAATCTATTACCAGTTATAATATGTTAACCTGTTCAAAGTTCACCCTTTAGAAAATAAAAGTTTTATTCATTGAAAATACTATGTTAGCTTATTGTTTTTATTATTATTCCTCATACTTACAGCACCCTAAAACTTAAATGACGCAATATGTGGGAAATACATACGCGTGTATGTCTTTGAGGGAAACATGGGAAATGATGATAGCGTCAATTGGCTAGATGGTTTACGCCATCAAAGAACCATATATATTTGCTAATCTGATCCCATCCTTACCTTCATAATTTTAATTTCCAATTCCAATTTTTTATATATCAATATTAAAAATTTACTATTTTGCGAGTTTGGAAGCAAATTTGTGTAATGTGTACATTAAACACACAAATATGTTCCGATTGGTAATCTATTCAAATATTATTGCAAATACAATTAGAATATATAAATAGTGGGAGCGCAGAATGAATCCAATATATTATTTTATTTAAAATATTAATATGTCATCCACATAAAAATGCAGTACATGAACTAGCCTAAGAAAAAACAATTGATATTATATAAATGTAAACGAGACTGCCATATCTCCTGAACAAATATGAATAAAAATCCTTTAATAAACCCTAGTTAGGGCTGCATTAATGCTTCATGAAAATCAGCCGTGCGTCCACGAGCTGAAATGATTGTAAAAAGGAGACTGCTAAAAAGTGCCTCTGTTATAAGTCACTGTCCTCCTTATACACAATAGAATCTCATTGGTAGAGAGTGTCCCAGTACTGGACTTGCGGACAACCGTGCTGTAGTATTATGTGGCAAATGGATAGTGATGGTCAAATTCTATTTGTGGTATATCACCTGATGTAGAAGCCTCTCCGTCAAAGGCGCTGTACTGAGCCGGGTTTGCTGGGGCTCTGTGCAGTGAACGTACAGCTGGTCTCGTCACCGGTGTACCATCCAGATGAACACGGTAGTTTAATTCTGCTGAAGGATGCTGTACCAGTCTGGATATGCAACAGTGTAAAAATACTGGAGCAGCAGATTCTCCGTCCGCTGGTGGAAAAATCTGTATTAATTGCGGCTACGGTCCACTGGATGCATGCGGGTCACAGGGTGTTAAGAGAATATAGCAGTCCAAATGAGGTACTTCAAAGGAGTACCTTAACGCGTTTCTCGTCCCACAACGCTGGCCGTTTCATCAGAAGGAAATGAATTTTATTTCATTTCAAAGGTACTCCTTTGAAGGACCTCATTTGGACTGCTATATTCTCCTGACACCCTGTGAGCCGCATGCATCGAGTGGACCGTAGCCGCAATTAATACGGATTTTTACACCAGCGGACGGAGAATCTGCTGCTCCAGTATTTTTACACTGTTGCATATCCAGACTGGTACAGCATCCTTCAGCAGAATTAAACTACCGTGTTCATCTGGATGGTACACCGGTGACGAGACCAGCTGTACGTTCACTGCACAGAGCCCCAGCAAACCCGGCTCAGTACAGCGCCTTTGACGGAGAGGCTTCTACATCAGGTGATATACCACAAATAGAATTTGACCATCACTATCCATTTGCCACAGAATACTACAGCACGGTTGTCCGCAAGTCCAGTACTGGGACACTCTCTACCAATGAGATTCTATTGTGTATAAGGAGGACAGTGACTTATAACAGAGGCACTTTTTAGCAGTCTCCTTTTTACAATCATTTCAGCTCGTGGACGCACGGCTGATTTTCATGAAGCATTAATGCAGCCCTAACTAGGGTTTATTAAAGGTTTTTTATTCATATTTGTTCAGGAGATATGGCAGTCTCGTTTACATTTATATAATATCAATTGTTTTTTCTGAGGCTAGTTCATGTACTGCATTTTTATGTGGATGACATATTAATATTTTAAATAAAACAATATATTGGATTCATTCTGCGCTCCCACTCTTTCTTTTTTCACACTCACTTTGATCCATTGTTGGGGCAGCCCGCCCACAACTGGTGAGCAGCCGCCTGAATCCAACTACATATAGTGTGTGTATTTTAGAGCGCAAATCTTTTGTATATATTTTTTGAATATATAAATGCATTGTTAAGCAAATGCAAATTATTAACAATACAAAACTTGCAATAATTTTTTTGGGATATTATTAGAATATAAATTATATATATATGCATGAACAATCACTGTAATATGGAATATGTGTCTGTACATATATTTTCTCTATTTTTATCTTGAACATATTAGTATGTGAACCCCACCAACATGAACAAACCAAAACAAAACAAAATAAATTTAGAACATTTTCAGGAATGCACGACTTGAAGTATCTCAGAAAGTATATTCCTATTATCGATTTGTCTTTTCAAACAGGACACATGGATGACTCTGTATCCCTCTGTCTTCAGTTCCTTCACCCTGGCTCGCAAGACCGTTTGTGACATATCTAAAAATGAAGTAAAACAGGTAAGTTCTTGAAAGTTAATTTCCATACTTTTGTCCACCTTATCTTTAACTGTAGTCTTCATTTTAAAAGAAATGCAAGGTTTAAAGGTAACAACCCTAATTATAATAAAATATTACAATATATATTTCTCATTGTGACTCTAGATCAGTAGTGCACCGAAGATTTTTCCATCATTTGTATTAGCAATGGTTAAGTTAAAGATATACAAGCACTATAGTAATGGGTTCCATCATAAATTATGTTTCACGGCACAGACAAAATTATCATGTCCAAACAACCCCAAAATATTGCAAAAATCACCATTCAATGGAAGCACTACTGACTAATAAAATACATTCTGAAAGAATGCATTTCTTGGACAAAGCAATGCCGTATGTCTGAGTTTAATTTATTAGTCTGCGGTGCCGATGTTTGATGTATGTATATATATATATATATATATATATATATATATATATATATATATAGTGTCAGTTTGTACTGTGCTCCAAACAATAAATACAATATGCTGCAGTGACCTCCTCGTCAGCTTGGCATAAGATGACTATGTAGATGAAAGGTAATCGGCTGCACTCACACTGCCGTATTCAATGATGCAAAAAGTGTCCCTTTATTGCCTACATGTTTTGTTAAAAATCCCCTTCTTCAGGGACAGATTTCTGTCCAAATAACTTGAAAATATCTACATATATTTAAAAGTTTATTATATCCTGTTTAACACTCTTCTTCCTTATGTCTTTACTCTTTTTTTATTTGTTTTCCTTTTATATTTCAGGCAACTTTGTCTACATGTGTGTTTCCAGAGCTCTGGTCCTCTACATAAAACAAAGATATTTGTATGCTACATGCCAGCATTTTGCTTATACTCCACTCTTGTGATGTCTAAACTTGTAGCCTATAACACTCTGCTAAGACTGTATCCAAAGTAAATCAAATGATGTTTTTTTTTTGAAAAATTTACAAACCATACACAAAATTACAATAGAAAATCAATGTAGGATTAACTTAGTTTCCTATTGAGTTTGGTGATTCAAACTCACAATTTGAATAAGAAGCCTATGGCTAAAACTAATTAAAAATAATAAATGTTAGTGTTATATGTAGGATTTTTTAAGTGCAGGATGATGATCGTTGAGTAGGGCACATTTGTTATCTTGAGGAAACACATTTTTTATGTTACGTTTTTCAAAAAAAGCATAGCACATATGTCTCACCATATTTAGTTATCTGATAATGCAATCTATATACATTTATTAATTACCTTTAATATTTAAGCTTCATCCTCATCGTTAGCTTCCTGTCTCTTCCAATGTTGAATTTGAATATTTGCACGCTCTAATCTGACTCGAAGATCCATATTCTCATCATAGCTTGAGCTAGGTCGATAAGCCAATTGCAATCTTGAATGCACTTCTGATGCTACAGCTATGCTTCTCAAATTTGTGTTTTCAGGGCTGTATTCAGAGGGTACAGGTGCAGCGGTGGATTTATACTTTCCTGTTGCAGCGGTGGATTCTGAGGGTCCTGAGTCAGCGGTGGATTCTGAGGCAATTTGTCCAGTAGTGGATTCTGAGTGTCCTGGTTTTGGCTTCAATAAATAGGGCCCTGGTGCAGTGGTGGATACATTGAGGCCTCTATAAGCAGTGGATACATAGTCTCCATGTAAGTTGTTGTATACATAGGGTCCTGATAAAGTGGAGGATACATAGGGTCCTGTAAAAGTAGTGGATACATAGGGTCTTGATGCAGGGATGGATACATAGGGTTCTGCTAAAATTGAGGATACATAGTGTCCTGTTACAGTCGTGGATACAGAGGGTTCTGTTGCAGTGGTGGATACATAGGGTCCTGCTGAAGTGGAGGATACATAGGGTCCTGTAAAAGTAGTGGATACATAGGGTCTTGATGCAGGGATGGATACATAGGGTTCTGCTAAAATTGAGGATACATAGTGTCCTGTTATAGTCGTGGATACAGAGGGTTCTGTTGCAGTGGTGGATACATAGGGTCCTGCTGAAGTGGAGGATACATAGGGTCCTGTAAAAGTAGTGGATACATAGGGTCTTGATGCAGGGATGGATACATAGGGTTCTGCTAAAGTTGAGGATACATAGTGTCCTGTTACAGTCGTGCATACATAGGGTTCTGTTGCAGTGGTGGATACATAGGGTCTTGGTGCAGGGATGGATGCATAGGGTCCTGCAAAAGTGGAGGATACACAGGGTCCTGTTTCACGTATGGATACATAGGGTCCTGATAATGTCGAGGATACATAGGGTCCTGTTAAAGTAGTGGATACATAGGGTCTTGGTGCAGGGATGGATACATAGGGTTCTGATAATGTCGAGGATACATAGGGTCCTGTTAAAGTAGTGGATAGATAGGGTCCTGCTGCAGTGGTGGATACATAGGGTCCTGGTAAAGTGTAGGATGCATATGGTCCTGTTAAAGTGGTGGAAACATTGGTACTTGCTGCAGCAGTGGATACAGAGTATACTGGTAAAGTGGTGGATACATAGGTTACTGTTGCAGTGGTGGATACATAGGGTCCTGGTAAAGTGGTGGATACATCTGTTCCTGCTGCAGGGGTGGATACAGATTCTCCTGGTAAAGTGGTGTATAGATAGGTTCCAGGTGCAGCGCTCGTTGCATACTCTCTGTGTGTAGAGCTTGTTACATAGTCTCCACGTGTACAGCTGGATACAAAGGTTCCTGCTGTAGCATTGGATATACAAGAAGGATTATCTGATCTGGACATTCTTTGTCTTTCTTCTGTCAACAGTTGCATGAAAGTGGAAATCATGCGTGTGATGGTAATAGTCTCATACTGCCATGCTAGCATTTGATTTATACTGTGCTGCATCTGTTGGTAGTTGATTGCTGCCACATTCTGTGATGAAACAAGATGATCGTAAAAATTTGCAAGAGTGACAAGTGCTTGATTCTGTTGTCTTTGTGTTGTGTTGAGAATCTGTATATTATTATTCAGCTGATTTATTTGATGTTCAATTTTTTTCATTTCTTCATTTCTATTCCTCTCAATTAGCTGCATGGTTTCCTTTAAAGAATCCTGTTGGCTAATGGTTTGTGATCTGCTAACGTCACATTCTGTGTGTATAAAAAGTTCTAGGTACAGTTAATACATCAATTTACAGACAATTTATTAAGTATAGTTAGAAGAACCAAAAAATCAAGTTATAAAAAAACCAGTATCTATTAATGATAGTGGATCTCATTAAAATCTATGTTTTATACATTAAAAAAATTTACCTTGATTTGTAGAGTCCAGGAATTGGTCTTGAAGACCATGGTCAATTACACTAGAATGTGCAGTCTCTGCATTCAATTCCACCTGGTTGGTATCTTCTGTATCAATATTACTTTTCTGGCTGTGCAATACAGGCTCCTCATTAATGTTATCCTGTGTCTGTGTGGCAGTCACCATGTTGCTTTCTATGGCTTAAAACATAATAGATAAATACCATTAATCTTAAACATAGTTTTTAACCATATTGAATATCAATGATAGTACATTTTAATTATATTGATCAAAATAAATACCTTTATCTAACATTAAAGGGTTTAGCATGGTTGAATTTTCTTCCTCCATGAAAGGATCATCCATTGTTGATTGTTCTTGCCTCATGGATGTTTCATTTACCGTGGAAGTCTCTACCGTAGTGGAACTTTGAACCACAGAAGAATATTCTTGCATCATTGATGTTTGGTCCGCCGTGGAATGATCATCCACTCTTGCCGAATGTTTCAGCATTGATGGTTCGGCCACAAAGGAAGTATCATCCACTGTCGAAGTATGTTGCAGCATTGATGGTTGGTCCAACATGGTAGCATGGTCCGCTGTTGCATCATGATGCAGCATTGATGGTTCGTCCACCATGGAAGGATTGTCCAATGTTAAAATATGTGGCATCACTGATGGTTCATCCGCAGTTGGAGGAAAATTGTCTGTCATAACTGTTTTTGTTTCAGAAAAAGAAACTTTCCTTGAAATTGTTGTAAAGGAACCTGAAATAAATAATAGGTATATTTAACATTGCATACATATAAATACATAATATTTGATAGACATTACAATATTTCTAGCATTATAAAACTGTGTAAAGCATACCTCAAAAATGTATTTACTTATATTTTTTTACTAATATTTTTTAATACATATAATATTTTATTATATTTATTATTATTATTTTATTACAACAGAAAAAAAGCCTTTTTGGCTCAATAATATAGCTTCTAATCCAATTTTTGATTTATTTCTACAACATAGGGTAAAACATTATAGCTAGCACAATATTATTTTACAGTAGGAGGGCATGTTTATAAAATTAGAATAAGATGCTAGATAGCATGTGTGTATGTTTTTAGGTTCAACGCTAACTCAGGAAAGTAGGTAGCAATTTACAACACACTGTGGAAATATTTGACTAAAAATCTGTAAAAAAAAAAGGTGAGTCTAATACAAAGCTCTAACACTTATCTGTGTGGCCGGTAAGGGGGTGACAGTTAAAAATCATTACTGGTCGGCCTTGCGTGGATGAATAGTGACAAGACATAAGTGTATGGAGAAGGGTTGTCGGTACTTAGTTATATAGTAAAAAATTTCAACATGGGTTTTTAATTCTGTTTTTGTTCTCACATTCCTCGTTAAGTGATGTGTTGTGTAAGGTGCCTAGCTCAGCTACCGCTGTATTATTTGCAGGTTCCCATTCCCAATTGTTGTCCAAGTTGATCCTTAAATAGGAAGAAAAATAACTAATTAAATTAAGAAGGTTGGACTCAGGTCTACTTATTTCTCATGTCAATCTAATGACCATGTCTACATAATAAATGTTGACTTTTAGTAGCCCAATCAATGTTTATCTACCTAATGACCTCCTACATGAAAAAATTAAGTTCGGATATCTTACATATATAACATAGTGAGGGTTGCCTGTAGTCCACACATTTACAGCATTTAGAAGAGTAGCATCAGCAGCAGGATTGGGCTGACAAAGAATGGCATAATTCTCCTTTGCGCCTGCAATTTTACCCATTGGCGGCAGCAGCGTTCGTAGAATGTCCTTTATAAGTGTAATTATTGATAATCAATTACAAAGTAATCAGTTAACTTTTGGTATATCTCGTTGATAAAACGAGAGACATAAGTAAGAGATTTTAATTTAATTAATTTATTTTGATTATACTAGCATTTACTTAGCAATTAACTATTTTTTTCAGCTAATAATTATATATGTATTTAAAAAAAAAAATTACATTGATTTTTAATTATGACCAAAGTATTTATTTTGGCTCAATAGAACAAAGAAATTAACAGTATATGTTTTCATATGCACTATATTTTGAAATATCTTACATAAACTATTTATTATCTAACTCACGATATAACATCATACAATATTGCAAACATTATTTACTGTTTAGTTGTAACGTTTTTACTTTTGTTTTAAATTTTTTACCAGACTGTTGCTCTTCCAAATTCTTCTGCTTTTTCTTATGTGTTTTCTTTTGATTTTTTTCTTGAGCAACCTTAAGTTCTTTAGCAAATATAAAAAATAAAATAAAAATATTACAGTTACTAAACATTTTAATATCACACACACACACACACACACACACACACACACACACACACACACACACACACACATTGAGTAAACCTTATCCTAAATGATGGGTTCAGGTACTAATTTGGATATACAATTTGAAAGTATTTGTACTAACTGCATATCATAATGAGATCGCATGGCGATGGTGTCCAAATTGAAGCACAGAGTGCATTTATGTTTAATATACACATTATACACAAACCCGTAAGGTCATTTTATACAATTTTTTAACATACTTTGTGCATTAAACAAAGTGTGTGTATATTTACACAATTAATTTGTTTCATATACACATTATACAAACAGCCTGAAGGTCAATTTATGTAATTTTCTTTATAATGTTGTGTATTAAAATAATTATTTTCACATTTGCCATCATAAAACAAATTTTTCACTATCTTACTCTCCCATTAAAATATATGTGTAAACATTTTTTATTTTATTGATTGATATTGGGCTATGGCATACTCCACCTATGTTTGTGTGTATATAGATATAGACACACACACATCTGGTGGATTGATATTTTTCATGGACAATACGCTATATATATCTATCTATCTATCTATCTATCTATCTATCTATCTAGATATAGTTATATACATATTTATAGTTTGTAAAATAGTTACCCTGGGAACCAGTGGGTGGCCTCTCGTCATCTTGTACCATTCTAAAGTGCTCTTCTAGTTTTTTCTCCCAAACCTTTTGGAGTTTTCTTCTACACTTTATTTTATGATTTGTCTTCCTCTTACAGTCACGTAGTCTCTTTTTGCAGCTTTCAGGAGTTCGATGTATATCTCGAGCTGTAGACACAGATTTTGCTATTTCTTCCCAAGTATTATTTTTAAATTTCTGGTGTACATTAAAAGCTTCGGGACCAAATAGCTGACATGTATGATGAATAACTTGGTCAATGAGGGTGTCTGTTTCATCATCTGTGAACTTTGGGGCCCTGTGGATGCTTCCTTCATCAGGAGATTCATATTCATCATGAGAAGCATCACTGTGACTCTTCTGACTGTGAGATGTTTCAGCTTCATCTTGAGTAAGTGAGGTTCGTTTTCTGCTACCACCCTCTGCCATTTTTTAAAACTAAGACAATCTAAATAAAGACAAAGATTTACTAAATAATTCTATATATATGTTCTATAATTTTTTTCTATTAATCATTTATTAATTAAGAATTATGTTTTCAATTTATCTGGAGCCATGCACTGATACTTAGATGCCAAATAATTCACTAGCCTTGAAACATCCATCGATGGTAGTAAACCATCTGTTTCTCCCCATCAATGTTAAAATTATTCAAACCTGATATAGACCTTGAAAAAGGGACAGCATAGTCCAGAAACGCGTTGGTTTGCCATGCTGTGCCTTATTCCATAATCAAGACGGACAATCTCTGCATGCTTTGGGTAACATTTGTGATTCTAAACTCTGGAGCCTACTGCTTTCTCAACACCTGCGGCTCACACCAAATATAAGGGTACGATCACTTTCCTGCCTTCATTGTGAATCACAACGTGTTTGAGATTTTTTTTTTTCATATTTTTTTTCTTTTATGAAATATTTTACATTATACATTATACATATCAGCGGATTGGTTGCCATGGACAACTTCTCCACTGGCTCACTTTAACACACTTTTCAATGCTTCATGAATAGATCACTATGGGAGAGACGTCATGAGATCTCTGCCATAGCAGCGACGTACAGACACTAGAGGTCAGTAATGACCTCTAGTATCTGTCACTGGAGACGGCTACAGCGGACGCCCACACAGTCCACGGCGTCTGCTGCAGACGGGGAGCGGGCAGGCGGCGGTGACTGCGGACACAGGACGCAGCGCACTGGGCGTATGCACTGCTTGAATGCACAAATAACCGCTCATGGCAATACCAAATCAATATCAGCAGCATAACTATTTCTCAAGTAACAGTGTTTTAAGTGGGATGGCCATGGGTGTGTTCAGCTGCGATGTGAAAAGTGTGAGTGGACAAATATGGTCACTAAAGGGTCTATTCATACAGAAAACGAAAACATAATTGATACTTATCACTACACATCGCATTGCTTTGATGCGATGTATAGCTGTGATAAGTAGCAATTAATGTATACTTACCCTTAAGACGATGCGCTGCGGTGTCTAGGGCTATTGCGGTGAGGTCTGCTCCAGCGGTCCTTCCCAGCGATGCGCGGGGTACAGCGGAGGGTCACTTTGCGCATGCGCAGGGTGTTTACCTCCCGTCAGCCCGCAGTAGTTGCTGTGAGGTCGGGGGGCAGAGCCAGCGCGAGGTGCAGAGCAGTGATCGGGGAAGCATTGAGCTTCCCTGATGTCTCCGCACTACAGTTCAGGTTACGGCGTCCTGAGATGGCGAACCTGGACTCCATGGAGAAGCGGAAAGCAGAGCTTTCCACACCTTCATGAATCGCACTCACCATTCAAAGGTATGGTGATGCGATTCAGGCACAGAGCGGGGGTAACGCTGGAGAAGTCAGAGACTTCTACACGTTAACCCGCTCTGTGAATTGCAGTAGGCAGAGAAAAGCCCTGTTTACCGCCAAAAAAAGGTCTTTTCAATGCTACATGAATAGACCCCTAACTGTGCTATGGGAGACCATATATGGTTTCAGTCATAGATGGCCATCCTAGCTTCCATGAAAGACCCGCTGACCAATCAAAGATCAGGGGTGGTGAGTCACGGGTGCTGTGGTCTAAACTACGATCGTTATAAAAAAAAAATATATATATATATATATATATATATATATATTTTTAGAACATACATAAATATTGGTTTAGGCTGAGATAGTGATGTACAGAAAACATAGGTTCTCCACCATCGCTGGGAAAAGTATTCTACATCGGTCATAAACCTTGAATTAATTTGATTCATAGATGAACGATAGTCATCCCTAGTGTATTTATCTATGTGGGATAGCACAAATGTATGTTGTGACAATAATCCTTCCTCACATCCAAGACACAGTTGCCACACCCTGCAGGGCTCTGCAATGTGATAAGGGTTGGGTGACATAGCTGTGTATCTGTGCAGTGATGCTAGATGTCTTTAGCATGATGAACAGGCAGCCAAGCATGGAGTTTAATCGGCGCCATTTTGTAATTGGGAACGTACTGTCAGTCACTCTGACTGCAAAACGGCAATAAAACACAGCTATGTTATCACAAAACCAGATAAGTTTACAAAGCCAGATAAAACTGTTCCAGTAACTGTAGTACGATTGGTTGTAATGGATGCAGGGCCGAGGTGTGGTATGGTTAGCAGAGGGTATCTTTAAGATGGATGTAACACATTAATGTAGATTGCTGCATTTGACTGTCAGAAGGAGTTAATCTAAAAAAACCAAGCAGCTAGTGATAGTGAACTCGGTATTATGTAGATCTTGAGGAGGAAACATTTATAAAGAGTGTGTGTGTTTTGTATTTGTCTGAAACGACCTATATTTTCTTCTAACTGTGAAGAATAGAATTAGATGAAAGTTTGAAATTTACCTTAACAGGAAATACAATTATCTTATTGTAAAAAATCAATAGAATACAGCATACCCGGTTTAGTGGTCTCTGGCGCAGTGGGTAAATACAGATTACTTACGCTGACACTCATGAGCGCTGTTCTCAAAATGGCGCCTAAGCAAGGGTCGATCTTGGCTTTTATAATCAATGTGAAACAAACCATCCTACTGCCTAATATTCTAAGTTTCTCATTGGTTCAGCTGTGTGGTAAGATAATGCATCATCTGACATATATCATATCCAACCAATTGGATATCGGAAGCTGAATAATGGGTTTGGTTTGAGGGGGTAGGGCGTTGGACTTTTTAATTATTGGCATGAGTTATTTTTTTTTGGGGGGGGAAATATAATCCTTTTGAAAAGTTTAAGGACTAGTGTTAGCTTAACATAAAGCATCCAGCAAGGTCTCATGAATGCCAGGGTGACAAGGGCTGTCATGAATGGCTGTCAAGAGACACACACACACACACACACACACATACACACACACACACACACACACACACACACACAGACAGACACACACACTCACTCCCACACACTCACTCCCACACACTCACTCCCACACACTCACTACTTGTCCAACCCATGCTGCCAGGCAGGGATAGCTTGAAGACCTTGGGGCTGTCAGGGATGTGAGAGGGCAGCCTGGGACATGTAGTGCCATGCCTTGTGGGGGAGGACTAGGAGCGTCCCGTTTAGCGGCTAGCCATGGGCGTCTCATCAGTGAAGGCTTGCAGCTGTGCCTTGATGAGGGCGCCCTGTCATCGCGGGGTGCAGGACACACACACACACACACACACACACACACTCACTCCCACACACTCACTCCCACACACTCACTACTTGTCCAACCCATGCTGCCAGGCAGGGATAGCTTGAAGACCTTGGGGCTGTCAGGGATGTGAGAGGGCAGCCTGGGACATGTAGTGCCATGCCTTGTGGG
>NC_086444.1:1220452967-1220597967 GCF_028390025.1 Pseudophryne corroboree | reverse complement strand
CACACACACACACACACACACACACACAGTCAGGTAATGTCCTGCCTGTGCTATCCACACACACATACTCACACACTGTCAGGTAATGTCCTGCCTTAACTACCACCACGCGCACACACACGCGCACACACACACACACTGTCAGGTAATGTCGTGCCTGGACTACCCTTTCAGATGTACAGACTGACTGTACTCCCACCAGGAGGTCCCTTGTAGGGTGGGGGGTGATTAGCATGTGTGTGAATAAAGCCCCTGAAACAACAATAGTGTGTAGTTGCATTATTGACATGCAGTCACAAACACCCAGACTTCCCATCTCAAACACCCCATTTACCTCATTACATCCCCCCACTGCTGCACTCTGTCCCTTCCCTAATACACTTATCGCCCAGAAGATTTAGCTGCACTTCCCTAGGCTCACACCTCCCCATCCCTGTTGGTGAGCACAGCTGTGCCACATACCCATCAGCTCCTGCGTCTTTATATCAATGCCACGGTCATTAGGCGTCCCATATAGACACACCATCTGCAGTACTTTCTGCCGGTGTGCATACAAGTATGCACTATCAGCGGGTCATTGGCCTAGCCATCGGACATTGCACCTACCCAGAGGCGTAGCGTGGAGACATGACACCCGGAGCAGGGTCATGTCACGGCGACCACCACCATACATACATACATACTTACACACGTACGTACGTACGTACGTACGTACGTACGTACGTATGTATATAGGCACAGAAATACATAAACATACTTGCACACACACATAAACACTTACACACATGGACATAAACACAAACATATACACACAAACACCCACAGATATACACAAACATACATAAACACACATATACAAATATGTGTGTGTGTATATACTGTATATTAGAGATGTGCAGTGGACATTTTTTCTGGTTTTGTGTTTTGGTTTTGGATTCGGACGCGTTTTGGCAAAACGTCCCTTAAGAATTTTTGTCTGATTCGGGTGTGTTTTGGATTTGAGTGTTTTTTTTTCAAAATACCCTCAAAAACAGCTTAAATCATAGAATTTTGGGGTCATTTTGATCCTATAGTATTATTAACCTCAATAGCCATAATTTCCACTCATTTCCAGTCTATTCTGAACACCTAACAATATTGTTTTTAGGCCAAAAGGTTGCACCGAGGTCGCTGGATGAGTAAGCTAAGCGACCCAAGTGGTCAGCACAAACACCTGGCCCATCTAGGAGTGGCACTGCAGTGTCAGACAGGAGGGCAGATATCAAAAAAAAGGCCCCTAACAGCACATGATGCAAAGATTAAAAAAAGGTGCCACGAAGTTGCTGTAGGCCTAAGCTAAGCGACACAACCACCTGGCCCATCTAGTAGTGTCACGCAGTGGCTGAATGTCAAGAGTGGGCCGCAACTGTTCGGTCCACTGACAGCATCTCCAGCACGCTCCAGTCACTTTAAAAAAAATATTCACATACTATACATACACACACAGACATATACACAAACACACAGTATACACATAAATACACATACACACTGTATACACTGACGTATACACACACAGTATACACACACACAGATACACACAGTATGCACAGATGTATACATGCACAGACATATGCACGCACAGTATACACACATATATACACAGATATATATATATATATATATATATATATATATACACACAGACATACACACACACACACACACACAATATACACAGACATGTATACACACACAGTATACACACATATATACACAGATATATATATATATATAAACACAGACATACATACACACACACACACACACACAATATACACAGACATGTATACACACATATATACACTAGAGATGAGCGCCTGAAATTTTTCGGGTTTTGGTTTTGGGTTCGGTTCCGCGGCCGTGTTTTGGGTTCGAACGCGTTTTGGCAAAACCTCACCGAATTATTTTTGTCGGATTCGGGTGTGTTTTGGATTCGGGTGTTTTTTTCCAAAAACACTAAAAAACAGCTTAAATCATAGAATTTGGGGGTCATTTTGATCCCAAAGTATTATTAACCTCAAAAACCATAATTTACACTCATTTTCAGTCTATTCTGAATACCTCACACCTCACAATATTATTTTTAGTCCTAAAATTTGCACCGAGGTCGCTGTGTGAGTAAGATAAGCGACCCTAGTGGCCGACACAAACACCGGGCCCATCTAGGAGTGGCACTGCAGTGTCACGCAGGATGTCCCTTCCAAAAAACCCTCCCCAAACAGCACATGACGCAAAGAAAAAAAGAGGCGCAATGAGGTAGCTGTGTGAGTAAGATTAGCGACCCTAGTGGCCGACACAAACACCGGGCCCATCTAGGAGTGGCACTGCAGTGTCACGCAGGATGGCCCTTCCAAAAAACCCTCCCCAAACAGCACATGACGCAAAGAAAAAAAGAGGCGCAATGAGGTAGCTGACTGTGTGAGTAAGATTAGCGACCCTAGTGGCCGACACAAACACCGGGCACATCTAGGAGTGGCACTGCAGTGTCACGCAGGATGTCCCTTCCAAAAAACCCTCCCCAAACAGCACATGACGCAAAGAAAAAAAGAGGCGCAATGAGGTAGCTGTGTGAGTAAGATTAGCGACCCTAGTGGCCGACACAAACACCGGGCACATCTAGGAGTGGCACTGCAGTGTCACGCAGGATGTCCCTTCCAAAAAACCCTCCCCAAACAGCACATGACGCAAAGAAAAAAAGAGGCGCAATGAGGTAGCTGTGTGAGTAAGATTAGCGACCCTAGTGGCCGACACAAACACCGGGCCCATCTAGGAGTGGCACTGCAGTGTCACGCAGGATGTCCCTTCCAAAAAACCCTCCCCAATCAGCACATGATGCAAAGAAAAAGAAAAGAAAAAAGAGGTGCAAGATGGAACTATCCTTGGGCCCTCCCACCCACCCTTATGTTGTATAAACAAAACAGGACATGCACACTTTAACCAACCCATCATTTCAGTGACAGGGTCTGCCACACGACTGTGACTGATATGACGGGTTGGTTTGGACCCCCCCCAAAAAAGAAGCAATTAATCTCTCCTTGCACAAACTGGCTCTACAGAGGCAAGATGTCCACCTCATCTTCACCCTCCGATATATCACCGTGTACATCCCCCTCCTCACAGATTATCAATTCGTCCCCACTGGAATCCACCATCTCAGCTCCCTGTGTACTTTGTGGAGGCAATTGCTGCTGGTCAATGTCTCCGCGGAGGAATTGATTATAATTCATTTTAATGAACATCATCTTCTCCACATTTTCTGGATGTAACCTCGTACGCCGATTGCTGACAAGGTGAGCGGCGGCACTAAACACTCTTTCGGAGTACACACTTGTGGGAGGGCAACTTAGGTAGAATAAAGCCAGTTTGTGCAAGGGCCTCCAAATTGCCTCTTTTTCCTGCCAGTATAAGTACGGACTGTGTGACGTGCCTACTTGGATGCGGTCACTCATATAATCCTCCACCATTCTATCAATGTTGAGAGAATCATATGCAGTGACAGTAGACGACATGTCCGTAATCGTTGTCAGGTCCTTCAGTCCGGACCAGATGTCAGCATCAGCAGTCGCTCCAGACTGCCCTGCATCACCGCCAGCGGGTGGGCTCGGAATTCTGAGCCTTTTCCTCGCACCCCCAGTTGCGGGAGAATGTGAAGGAGGAGATGTTGACAGGTCGCATTCCGCTTGACTTGACAATTTTGTCACCAGCAGGTCTTTCAACCCCAGCAGACCTGTGTCTGCCGGAAAGAGAGATCCAAGGTAGGCTTTAAATCTAGGATCGAGCACGGTGGCCAAAATGTAGTGCTCTGATTTCAACAGATTGACCACCCGTGAATCCTTGTTAAGCGAATTAAGAGCTGCATCCACAAGTCCCACATGCCTAGCGGAATCGCTCCGTGTTAGCTCCTTCTTCAATGCCTCCAGCTTCTTCTGCAAAAGCCTGATGAGGGGAATGACCTGACTCAGGCTGGCAGTGTCTGAACTGACTTCACGTGTGGCAAGTTCAAAGGGCATCAGAACCTTGCACAACGTTGAAATCATTCTCCACTGCACTTGAGACAGGTGCATTCCATCTCCTATATCGTGCTCAATTGTATAGGCTTGAATGGCCTTTTGCTGCTCCTCCAACCTCTGAAGCATATAGAGGGTTGAATTCCACCTCGTTACCACTTCTTGCTTCAGATGATGGCAGGGCAGGTTCAGTAGTTTTTGGTGGTGCTCCAGTCTTCTGTACGTGGTGCCTGTACGCCGAAAGTGTCCCGCAATTTTTCTGGCCACCGACAGCATCTCTTGCACGCCCCTGTCGTTTTTTAAAAAATTCTGCACCACCAAATTCAAGGTATGTGCAAAACATGGGACGTGCTGGAATTTGCCCATATTTAATGCACACACAATATTGCTGGCGTTGTCCGATGCCACAAATCCACAGGAGAGTCCAATTGGGGTAAGCCATTCCGCGATGATCTTCCTCAGTTGCCGTAAGAGGTTTTCAGCTGTGTGCGTATTCTGGAAAGCGGTGATACAAAGCGTAGCCTGCCTAGGAAAGAGTTGGCGTTTGCGAGATGCTGCTACTGGTGCCGCCGCTGCTGTTCTTGCGGCGGGAGTCCATGCATCTACCCAGTGGGCTGTCACAGTCATATAGTCCTGACCCTGCCCTGCTCCACTTGTCCACATGTCCGTGGTTAAGTGGACATTGGGTACAACTGCATTTTTTAGGACACTGGTGAGTCTTTTTCTGACGTCCGTGTACATTCTCGGTATCGCCTGCCTAGAGAAGTGGAACCTAGATGGTATTTGGTAACGGGGGCACACTGCCTCAATAAATTGTCTAGTTCCCTGTGAACTAACGGCGGATACTGGACGCACGTCTAACACCAACATAGTTGTCAAGGACTCAGTTATCCGCTTTGCAGTAGGATGACTGCTGTGATATTTCATCTTCCTCGCAAAGGACTGTTGAACAGTCAATTGCTTACTGGAAGTAGTACAAGTGGGCTTACGACTTCCCCTCTGGGATGACCATCGACTCCCAGCGGCAACAACAGCAGCGCCAGCAGCAGTAGGCGTTACACGCAAGGATGCATCGGAGGAATCCCAGGCAGGAGAGGACTCGTCAGACTTGCCAGTGACATGGCCTGCAGGACTATTGGCATTCCTGGGGAAGGAGGAAATTGACACTGAGGGAGTTGGTGGGGTGGTTTGCGTGAGCTTGGTTACAAGAGGAAGGGATTTACTGGTCAGTGGACTGCTTCCGCTGTCACCCAAAGTTTTTGAACTTGTCACTGACTTATTATGAATGCGCTGCAGGTGACGTATAAGGGAGGATGTTCCGAGGTGGTTAACGTCCTTACCCCTACTTATTACAGCTTGACAAAGGGAACACACGGCTTGACACCTGTTGTCCGCATTTCTGGTGAAATACCTCCACACCGAAGAGCTGATTTTTTTGGTATTTTCACCTGGCATGTCAACGGCCATATTCCTCCCACGGACAACAGGTGTCTCCCCGGGTGCCTGACTTAAACAAACCACCTCACCATCAGAATCCTCCTGGTCAATTTCCTCCCCAGCGCCAGCAACACCCATATCCTCCTCATCCTGGTGTACTTCAACACTGACATCTTCAATCTGACTATCAGGAACTGGACTGCGGGTGCTCCTTCCAGCACTTGCAGGGGGCGTGCAAATAGTGGAAGGCGCATGCTCTTCACGTCCAGTGTTGGGAAGGTCAGGCATCGCAAACGACACAATTGGACTCTCCTTGTGGATTTGGGATTTCAAAGAACGCACAGTTCTTTGCGGTGCTTTTGCCAGCTTGAGTCTTTTCAGTTTTCTAGCGAGAGGCTGAGTGCTTCCATCCTCATGTGAAGCTGAACCACTAGCCATGAACATAGGCCAGGGCCTCAGCCGTTCCTTGCCACTCCGTGTGGTAAATGGCATATTGGCAAGTTTACGCTTCTCCTCCGACAATTTTATTTTAGGTTTTGGAGTCCTTTTTTTTCTGATATTTGGTGTTTTGGATTTGACATGCTCTGTACTATGACATTGGGCATCGGCCTTGGCAGACGACGTTGCTGGCATTTCATCGTCTCGGCCATGACTAGTGGCAGCAGCTTCAGCACGAGGTGGAAGTGGATCTTGATCTTTCCCTAATTTTGGAACCTCAACTTTTTTGTTCTCCATATTTTATAGGCAGAACTAAAAGGCACCTCAGGTAAACAATGGAGATGGATGGATTGGATACTAGTATACAATTATGGACGGACTGCCACGGTTAGGTGGTATAAAAAAACCACGGTTAGGTGGTATATAATACAATTATGGATGGACGGACTGCCTGCCGAGTGCCGACACAGAGGTAGCCACAGCCGTGAACTACCGCACTGTACACTGGTTGATAAAGAGATAGTAGTATACTCGTAACAACTAGTATGACGACGGTATAAAGAATGAAAAAAAAAACCACGGTTAGGTGGTATATATTATAATACAATTATGGTTGGACGGACTGCCTGCCGAGTGCCGACACAGAGGTAGCCACAGCCGTGAACTACCGCACTGTACACTGGTTGATAAAGAGATAGTAGTATACTCGTAACAACTAGTATGACGACGGTATAAAGAATGAAAAAAAAACCACGGTTAGGTGGTATATATTATAATACAATTATGGTTGGACGGACTGCCTGCCGAGTGCCGACACAGAGGTAGCCACAGCCGTGAACTACCGCACTGTACACTGGTTGATAAAGAGATAGTAGTATACTCGTAACAACTAGTATGACGACGGTATAAAGAATGAAAAAAAAACCACGGTTAGGTGGTATATATTATAATACAATTATGGATGGACGGACTGCCTGCCGAGTGCCGACACAGAGGTAGCCACAGCCGTGAACTACCGCACTGTACACTGGTTGATAAAGAGATAGTAGTATACTCGTAACAACTAGTATGACGACGGTATAAAGAATGAAAAAAAAAACCACGGTTAGGTGGTATATAATACAATTATGGTTGGACGGACTGCCTGCCGAGTGCCGACACAGAGGTAGCCACAGCCGTGAACTACCGCACTGTACACTGGTTGATAAAGAGATAGTAGTATACTCGTAACAACTAGTATGACGACGGTATAAAGAATGAAAAAAAAAACCACGGTTAGGTGGTATATATTATAATACAATTATGGTTGGACGGACTGCCTGCCGAGTGCCGACACAGAGGTAGCCACAGCCGTGAACTACCGCACTGTACACTGGTTGATAAAGAGATAGTAGTATACTCGTAACAACTAGTATGACGACGGTATAAAGAATGAAAAAAAAAACACGGTTAGGTGGTATATAATACAATTATGGTTGGACGGACTGCCTGCCGAGTGCCGACACAGAGGTAGCCACAGCCGTGAACTACCGCACTGTACACTGGTTGATAAAGAGATAGTAGTATACTCGTAACAACTAGTATGACGACGGTATAAAGAATGGAAAAAAAACCACGGTTAGGTGGTATATATTATAATACAATTATGGATGGACGGACTGCCTGCCGAGTGCCGACACAGAGGTAGCCACAGCCGTGAACTACCGCACTGTACTGTGTCTGCTGCTAATATAGACTGGTTGATAAAGAGATAGTATACAATACTACTAATATACTGGTGGTCAGGCACTGGTCACCACTAGTCACACTGGCAGTGGCACTCCTGCAGCAAAAGTGTGCACTGTTTAATTTTAATATAATATTATTTATCATGTACTCCTGGCTCCTGCTATAACAACCTGCAGTGCTCCCCAGTCTCCCCCACAATTATAAGCTTTATATACAATACATTGATGTGCAGCACACTGGGCTGAGCAGTGCACACAGACTGAGTCACTGTGTGACTGTGTATCGTTTTTTTCAGGCAGAGAACGGATATATTAAATAAAACAAACAACTGCACTGTCTCTGGTGGTCACTGGTCACTGTGGTCGTCAGTCACTAAACTCTGTCTGCACTCTGCACTCTCTTCTAATCTACAGTATCACAGCAATCTCTCTCTCTCTCTCTCTTCTAAATCTAATCTAAATGGAGAGGACGCCAGCCACGTCCTCTCCCTATCAATCTCAATGCACGTGTGAAAATGGCGGCGACGCGCGGCTCCTTATATAGAATCCGAGTCTCGCGAGAATCCGACAGCGTCATGATGACGTTCGGGCGCGCTCGGGTTAACCGAGCAAGGCGGGAAGATCCGAGTCGCTCGGACCCGTGAAAAAAAAAGTGAAGTTCGTGCGGGTTCGGATTCGGATTCAAAGAAACCGAACCCGCTCATCTCTAATATACACAGATATATATACACAGACATACACACACAATATACACAGACATGTACACACACAGTATACACACATATATACACAGATATATATACACAGACACACACACACACAATATACACAGACATGTACACACACAGTATACACACATATATACACAGATATATATACACAGACACACACACAATATACACAGACATGTACACACACAGTATACACACATATATACACAGATATATATACACAGACACACACACACAATATACACAGACATGTACACACACAGTATACACACATATATACACATATATATATATATATATACACAGACACACAATATACACAGACATGTACACACACAGTATACACACATATATACACAGATATATATACACAGACACACACACACAATATACACAGACATGTATACACACACAGTATACACACAGATATATATACACAGACACACACACACAATATACACAGACATGTACACACACAGTATACACATATCAATTCTCACCAAGAAGAAGGCAGCAGCTCCTCGTTCTAGCATGGGGGGGGGAGGAGCTTCTATGTGATTGACAGGCTGGGCCTCTGTGGGCAGAAGGAAAGGACTGAGGGAAGGGAAGGTGTGCCCACCACACTGCCTGCGTGTTCCATATCACTGACTGCAGATACCTGACAGCCAGGAAGCTTCTTCTGACAACCCTCCAAACCTCCCCTCTTCCCTAGCAACACACCACACTGCACTGCACTGGACTCTCTGCACTGCAATCAGTGACATGGAACATGCAGGCAGTATGGTGGCCACCCCTTCCCTCTCTTCCCGTCATCTCCTCCTACCCCGAGTACCGGCTCCCAGCTCTGTTACAGAGAGCCGGCACCTTCTGTCCCCAGCGGCGCATGGAGCTCAAGCTCAACTCCCTCCACCCTCACTACGCCCCTGCACCTACCTATGTGTCTAGCTCACCATGGCTGCTGATGTCGGTGCAGCTACATCTCTAGATACAGGCTGATATCTACAGGCCCACAACACACTGCGCACCTGAAAATGATATGGATGTAATGTGTGTGTACGGCAGGGGGCAGCATTGTGACACAGTAGCCAGTGCTGTACCTGCTCCTGCCCCGCTATGTGCTCTGTGTGACGGGGGGTATGTTTGGTGCTCAGCGCTGTGATAACCTGGGTGTGATCTCTCATTTACAGCACAGTACATGGAATAAAGCCACATGGTTCTGTAATTAGCCAGTAGGGGGCACTGAGTCCTTTTATTACAGGATGGTTTATATGATGTATTATTTATGTATTACAGGTGACGGAGATATTATAGAGAAAGTTGTAATCGCTTCTGAAATGATAAAACATTATGAACATAATTACTGGGGACGACATACACTTGATAAAATGACAGGTAAGGTGACAGGAGCTATGAGACACCAACACTAATGAAAATTATACATTTCCAATACGGGTATACCCCAAGCACAATGTTACGCGATGGGGACAATAATCTGCCTTTGTTATTCGCCTGGAGAAACAAATCCCTACAGCACTGTGATGACGATGGTAGTCTGACGATGCACATGGAGAGGGCAGTGATACCATAAGCACTTACAGCTCTGCATGTGGTTACACAAAGTCATTTATTTTCTCTGCACACAATATGACCCCAATTGCGGCTGACTTGCTTTCAGTTCTGCATTGACCCCTGTGTCTCATATGGTTTCCTTCTTACAACCCCATTACCACTATGTATCCAGCGCTACTTGCTTCCCCGCACATATAGATTTGTGCCTGTATCTGAAATAGATGTATTTGTTAGCATCTGACTACCCATGGCTGAAGCTAGGTGTTCTGTCATCAGGACAAAGACTTACCTCAGCACACCCCTCCCTCTCCATCAGATAGTAACCACCCCTACCTACATATACGTCCACCGTCATCCTGGCTGTGATTTATCGCAGTCACAAGACATTTGCTGTGATAAGTGTGCATGTTTGTGGGATCGTTTACATTTTCTCACCCACAAAACTTTCAGAATGCACTAAGCATTCACATCCGCGACTGTATGCAAGCAGGTGCAAGTAGTCTCTGCCGCGATGCGTGTGCACGTGTGAACTCATTGCAACAGGGATGAGGAAGGTTACATCTGTATATGAACACCATAGAATGTAGACAATATCACAGCAGCACTAACACAATCCATAGACTGCAATATAATACAGAGAACATCACAGTGGCTGCCATGTAATACAGAGTAGTGTGACTGCCATACAATACAGAGAGCATTACAGTGGCTGCCATGTACTACAGAGTAGTGTGACTGCCATACAATACAGAGAGCATCACAGTGGCTGCCATGTAATACAGAGTAGTGTGACTGCCATACAATACAGAGATCATCACAGTGGCTGCCATGTAATACAGAGTAGTGTGACTGCCATACAATACAGAGAGCATTACAGTGGCTGCCATGTACTACAGAGTAGCGTGACTGCCATACAATACAGAGAGCATTACAGTGGCTGCCATGTAATACAGAGCAGTGTGACAGCCATACAATACAGAGAGCATCACACTGGCTGCCATGTAATACAGAGTAGTGTGACTGCCATACAATAGAGAATATTTTATTGCCTTACAATATCATCACTAATTAATGGGCAGTACGGATGGTGTAATGGTTAGCATTACTTCCTCACAGCACTGAGGTTATGGGTCCGATTCCCACCATGGCCCTAACTGTGGAGTTTGTATATTCTCCCCGTACTTGCGTGGGTTTTCTCCGGGTACTCAGGTTTCCTCCCACAATCCAAAAATATATACTGGTAGGTCAATTGGCTCCCAACAAAAATTAACCCTGGCATGAATGTATGTGTGTGTACATGTGATAGAGAATGTAGTTTGTAAGTTCCACTGGGGCAGGGACTGATGTGAATGGCCAAATATTCTCTGTAAAGTGCTGCGGAATATGTGTGCGCTATATAAATAACTGGTAATAATAATAATTAACTTTATCGCATACAGTACAGTATTAACTATTTCACCATCATTGTAGCACCCACAATAAATGCAATCAATATAATTAACCCCATTAAAATAATTACATAAATAATCCCCATTGTAAAATAGCCCCAGCATCATCAAATAATTCCATTTATATACATTAAGCCACTAATTATTTCAACTCAGGGTGGTATAAAGTACATCAAGTATCCCAAATCCTGGTGAAGACCTGAATTCCAGGTTTATGTCCCAGGATTCATAATGCACATATGCGGCCATTATCCTTTGTATACCTCTGTGGGAGTTATTGCAATAAGAAGTCCATAAGCTTCTACAGGTAATGTCAACAATAGATGGCATCTCCTATCAGGCAGAAGCTATGGGAACTTACAGAACGCTTTCTAGAGCTTGCTGTATATGGGCACATCCAGACCCACAGTATTCTGTGGTAACTGCTATTCTGTAGGACCACAGCAGAAATTGTATATTCAACATCTGCAGTGGACCTTTTTAGTACATTTGGTGAGCATAATGTATTGCGGTACACCTCTAACCAACAGTCAAAAAATAAAAATAAACTCCTTCATTAACTCAATTAAAACAGCATCCTATTAATTATGTTAATATTACCTACCATAATCTATATGCACCTCCCCTATGTCTAACTCGCCTGCTGTACAGTAGATCTCTTCTCTTCCACTCCTGTTGCAGCCAGAGCCAGACTGCCCATCTGGGACGATGGTCTGGTGGGCTGGTCCGGTCCCACAGAGAGGTTGGAAGGCCACACGCAGTGCAGCCTCCATCTCTCTGGATGGGCCTCCTCCCTACCTGAAGCGTGCATCTCCAAGATAATGGGGGCCTACTGCAAGTCCATGCCCCGGAGTCATGGCACGCCCTCGAGCACTGTGCCTGTGCACCCCCTCTGCCATTTACATGTGCTCACGAATGCCAGGCCCAAAATTGTGGCCCAAGTCCATCCCTGGTTGCAGACACTGTGATCAGGAGTCAGGCAGCGGTGGTAGACTGTCATGCAGAAGCCACAAAGGTTATGGATGGCCATTGACAATCAATTCGGCAGTACGGATGGTGTAATGGTTAGCATTACTGCCTCACTCATGGGTTCCATTCCCAACATGGTCCTAACAGTGAGGAGTTTGTATATTCTCCTAGCACTTGCGTGGGTTTTCTCCAGGTGTTCTGGTTTCCACCCACAATCCAAATATATACTGGTAGGTTAATTGGCTTTCAACAAAATTAACCCTAGCATGAATGTGTGTGTACATATGGTAGGGAATATAGATTGTAAGCTCCACTGGTGCAGGGACTGATGTGAATGGCCAACTATTCTCTGTAAATCGCTCCAGAATATGTGTGCGGCTGTGCACTATATAAATAACTGGTAATAAATAAATTAATAAATAAATAAATAATGGTTTAACAACCATCAATTGGCTGTATGTAAGTGTTTTTGTTTTAAGTCATCAATGGTCCTGCACTGATGATGTGAAACCATTGATGACAGCACACAATTTTGAGAAAACATCAGTGGCGCTGTTTTAAAAACATTTACCATCGATGATGAAGCCATTGATGGACATCACTAGTTATGACTGCTGCTGTCAATAAGGAGGGGGCAGGTCCATTTAAAATCTCTGGTCATGCAGCCTTTTGCTGTAGAGTATGGGTTCTCAAACTATTTTGTTTTGGGACACCATCTGACAAAATAATATTTTACAGGACCCTATCACATTGCTGCAGAATGGTCACCACACTTGCATGGTCAGCAGACAGTAACACTGCAGGGCACAAAACAGTAGTGAAGTAACTGCAAGTGTAATCACTTAATGTCTTACAAACCGCAGAGATGAGCCCCATTCCCTGCATGGGTTTTAAATATGTTCATATGGAAGGAAGTTTATACCCATTTGAATTCTTTGGGGGTGTCAGGAAGAGGCAGAGTGAGACTGGGTAGACAGTGGGTGAATGGAGATGCAGAGAGTGACAGGGGGAGGCAGTGTTGTACTGGAGTGGCAGAGGGTGATAGCATGGAGGCAGTGGGTGACAGAGAGTGACAGTGGGTGACAGGGGGAGGAGGAGGGGGATGGAGAGAAAGTGGATGACAGGGAGATTCGATGCATGGCAGAGGGTGACAGGGAAAGGCAGCTGGTGACAGAGGACACAGTCCGTGATTGGAGAAAAAGATGGTGATAGGGGGATGCAGTGGTTAACTATGGAGGCAGACGGTGATAGGATAGAGGCAAAATAGACAGAGTGAGGTAGTGGGTGACATAGAGAGATACTGTAGTAGGTTGCAGAGGGTGACAGAAGGAGGTGGTTGGTGAAAGGCGGAGGTGGAGGGTGATTGAGAGGCAGTGGATGACAAGGAGAGTCAATGCATGGCAGAGGGTAACAGGGAGATGCAGTTGCTGACAGAGGATACACTCAGGGATTGGAGAGGAAGAGAGTGACGGGGAGGCAGAGAGTGATAGGGTGGAGAAAAAGGGTGACATAGAGAGCTAGTAGGTGGCAATTGGTGACAGGGGGAGGTGGTTGGTGATGGGGGATGTGGAGGCTGAAGGAGAGGCAGAGGGAGACAGGGATAGGAAATGCATGGCAGAGGATGACAGGGAAAGGCAGTTGGTGACAGGGGAGACAATGGTTTATAGGAGAGGAATAGATTGACAGGGGGTCACTGATTAATTGGGGAGGCAGAGGGTGACAGAGTGAGGCAGAGGGAGGCACAGATGGAGACAGTAGGTGGCAGTAGGTGACAGGGGAAGTCAGTCGGTGACAGGAGAAGGCTGTTGGAGGCAAAGGGTGACAGGGGAGAAAGTGGGTGGCAGGGAGAGGCAGTGGGTGACCGGGGAGGTAGTATATTTAATAACCTGTGTTCATATGTCTTAGTCTATCTCTAATATGACTAATAACTCAATGACAGATGGTGTGGATGCTGACTGTACACTTGGAGTTGGTGTAGACCCAGAACAGAGGTGCAGATTCTAATATACTGTACTGTATCTGTGTCCATCTTCTGTGACTCCCGCAAGGGGATTCACACTATTCTGTATCCAAAATGCAGGTTGCGTCCCTGTAACTACGTTTAAATGTATGGGAAGGTGGGAATAAAGGAACTAAGGGCAGGCAGTGAAATTAGTTACTGTACGTCATACATGAGTATAGTTGACAGAAGCAGGTCAGAACCAGACATTTAATGTGGTACCAGGGGATGAGCAGTACCAGAGTAGTAACCAATGAGCATTGTCAGATTGACCAGAACAGAACACAGATAGTAGATGGAGAGTACATGTAGAATAGATTCTGGAATAAATGTATGGAGCCTAATACTCTTGTGTTTGACCATTGCATTTTGAAGAGAGGAAATTCAAATTTAGCACCTAATGTAATATCACACTGGCATGCCTATCTCTTTTTAAATTTCTAACAGAGCAACAAGCACCCATATGGTAGCTGCAGAAACCTGCAACCAGAGCTACACAGCATCACCCTTGAGAGAGTAGCTGCCACTGTGGTGGCTCTTCGCCGGCACCTGCCCACGATCACAGTATTGCAGTCCCGAGACCCAGTGATGCCGGACCTGTTCAGTAAAAACTGGTTTATGGCTTGCAGTGACAATGGTTGTGTGCCACCATGAAATCTGTGGAAACTAATAAATTAATGTTGATGATGATGGTCAGTCCTGAAGAAAAAGGACACTGAAGCCAACATGAGGTGAAGTCTAGCCTGGTTAGTGCAACTAATGCAAGTCAGCCTTTAGTCAAGTCACCAGTCTAGTATTGGTACCTACTTCATCAGAGGTTGTCCACAGTCCTATCATTAGTCCTCAGGATGCAGCATACAGTACAATATGGCTGGTTTTAGGAGTTTGGCTGGCCTTAAAGGTGAAAAAAAACGCTCATTGGTCATGCAATATAATAGAGGCTATAAAGTTTGGTTGGGTATGAAATTTCAACATGCAGAATGTCAACACTCAATATATTGACACCATAATGTCAGGATGTTCAAAATGTTAACAGATGATATGTCGACATCCAGAAATTTGACTCTGGTATGCCAACATTTTAATAGTACTAATTTAGCTTAAAAACAACCCTAAGATCAAACTATTCCTAACATTAGTTGATGTCTATCTCAAACTGTTGCCTAACTCCAACACTAATTGTAGCCAATCCATAATTCTAATTGTTGTGTAAACCTTACCATACCTCCCAACACTGGTGATCCAGTGGGTGTGACCAAAAAGAGGGCATAGCCTTGGAGAAATGGGTCAGAGTCTCCCTGAACCCCCATTCCTATCATTCCTGGACCCCCCATTCCTATCATTGTTGGAGTGCCCACCACTCTCAGAGATGCTGTGTTGCCCCCAGGCTCCAACTACACTGTGAATGGATGTGCATGGCATCTATTCACTTGCTCCTTACTTGCTGCTCTGCATAGCAAAGAAGCAGTGTGTGTGCTCCACCCACCCCACCATGGGACACAGTGGCCTGAGAGTGGGACAGCAGGACAGTCCAAGAAAATGGGACAGTTGGGAGGTTTGCCCTAACAATAACTGCAAGTGTTGGCATTATTACTGTTAACACGCACAATTAAAACATGTCAATTTAAAATTAGAAATGTGCACTGGACTATTTTTGCTGCATTTGGATTTGGCTGTAATTCATTGTCTGCCTTTGGAATTGGATTTTTATTTTTCATTAATTTAGCCAAGAAGCTAAAATCACATCATTTGGGCCTTTTTTTGTTCCTAGACTATTATTGGAGGATATTTTAAACTAGGAGCCTGGGGGGGAGGGTTTAGCTAGAAACTACGGGTCATGCAGTGAGAATAGTGGGGAAGGCGGTAGTAAACGAAATGGGGGAGAAGTTGGGGGGAGGGTAAGAGCAGGCGGTAAGGTTAATAACTTGGGTACTAAAAGGGATTTTACCAAAGCACTAAACAATGACGATTACAGGTCATCCTTGCTACATAAGGTGAAAGATGTCCCTAACGCAAGGGAAAATACTTATCTTAGTTGTATGTATGTAAGCACCAGAAGCATTACTGGTAAAAAGGGTGAACTAGAAATACTTGCAGCAAGCAAACAGTATGATATTATAGGCATTACTGAAACTTGGTGGGATGAATCTCATGATTGGGCAGTCAATCTAGAGGGCTATACACTGTTTAGGAGAGACAGACTAAATAAAAAGGGTGGAGGGGTGTGTCTTTACGTAAAGCCGTTTTTAAAACCTAATATATGGGAAGATATTCAGGAGGGGACTGTAGACACTGTCGAGACATTATGGGTAGAAATTGCATGCGGGGAAAAAGGAACAAAAAAGTTAGTATTGGGTGTATGCTATAGGCCGCCTGGTATCAACGCATCTGATGATGAATTGTTACTAAAGCAAATTGAAAGAGCAGCAGGAGTAGGAGACATAGTAGTGATGGGAGATTTTAACTATCCAGAGATAAACTGGAAAAACGATTCATGTGATACTGCTAGGGGCAATATGTTTTTAAACACACTTAATGATAACTACTTAGTCCAACTAATTGAGGAACCAACTAGGTACAATGCAATCTTAGACCTGGTATTAACAAACAATGGGGATTTGGTATCAGGTATTATAGTAGCGGAACCCATAGGAAACAGCGTCCACAATATGGTCACATTCAATATCAGTTTCTATAAACAGCCCTATACTGGCTCAACTAGGACTTTAACCTTTAGCAAAGCAAATTTTGAAAAGTTGAGGGTATTTTTCAGGGATATTGAATAGGAAGGTTTGTTTTTAGGAAAAAATACTACGGAGAAATGGGAGGTACTAAAATTCCTGCTAGCTAAAAATACACTCATATGTATTCCTATGAGTAGCAAAAAAAGGAATAAAAATCATAAACCGATGTGGCTTAACAAAAAGATTAAGGAACTTATGGGCAAGAAAGGGCGAGCATTTAAAAATTACAAATCTGACGGGGAAGCAGAGTCATTTCAGCACTATAAGGAATGTAACAAAATTTGCAAAAAGGAAATAAGAACGGCTAAAGTAGAAACTGAAAAACTAGTAGCAAAGGAAAGCAAAGCGAATCCCAAAAAAATCTTTAAATACATTAATAGCAAGAGATTAAAGAAGGAGAGTATAGGCCCCTTAAAAGACAAGTTGGGAGTCTTAAGCAAAAATGATAATGACATAGCGAACACACTAAATGAGTTTTTTTCAACAGTATTCACTAGAGAGGACCCAATTCGGGGACTGACACACAATCTCAATAATGAGAATATCACACTGATAGGTACTTATTTAAGCGAGGAAGTAGTCTGTGACCGATTAAAACATTTAAAGATTAATAAATCACCAGGGCCCGATGGTATTCATCCAAGGGTTCTAATGGAGCTTCACTCTGAACTAGCAAAACCGCTATCTTTGATCTTTAAGGATTCAGTTATATCAGGTATGGTTCCCAAAGACTGGCGTATAGCGGAAGTAGTGCCTATATTCAAAAAGGGAAGTAAAGCTGAACCAGGTAATTATAGACCAGTTAGTCTTACATCTATAGTGGGGAAAGTATTGGAAGGTATTCTAAGAGATAGTATTCAGAAGTTCCTTGAAACGAATAAGGTCATTAAAAGGAATCCACATGGGTTTATGAAGGACAGATCCTGTCAAACCAACTTACTTGGCTTTTATGAAACAGTAAGCGCAAACCTAGATCAGGGTAAAGACGTGGATGTAATCTTTTTAGACTTTGCCAAAGTGTTCGATACTGTACCACACATGAGACTTATCTACAAGCTACAAGAATCAGGGCTAGGAAGCACAATATGCACTTGGGTCAAAAACTGGTTAGATAATAGGGAGCAGCGCGTTGTGGTTAATGGATCTTTTTCAACTTGGTCCTGTTTTTTGTTGGGTATTTTTTTTGTAGTAGTACTACAGGTACCAGCGGGCCCGTATGTCCACCGCATGCTGGTACTTGTGGTTTTCCAAGTACCAGCTTGCGGGGGAGGCTTGCTTAGACTTTTAGTACTGCTACAAAAAACAATATTCTTATTTTTTCACAAGGCTATCAGCCCCCCATCCGCCGCCCTTGGATGGGGGGTACAGCCTCGGGCTTCACCCCTGGCCCTTGAGTGGCTGGAGGGGAGACCACTTGATTTAAGGGGTCCCTACTCCTCCATGGTACCCCTGCCAGGAGTGACTAGTTAGTGATTTAATGCCAGGGCCGAAGGAACCTATATAAAAGTGACCCCCGGCTGTGGCATTATCTCTCTGACTAGTGGAGCCCGGTGCTGGTTCAAAAAATACGGGGGACCCCTACGCTTTTTGTTCCCCATATTTTTTGCACCAGTACCAGGCGCAGAGCCAGGTGCTGGTTGATCAAATATGGGGGAACCCCTGTCATTTTTTTACCCATATTTTTTCAACCAGGACCGGCTCAAAGAGCCCGAGGCTGATTTTGCTTAGGAGGGGGGACCCCACGCATTTTTTGGGGGGATTTTTAACACTTTAATTTTTTTTTTTAAGGTGCACAATGAAGCCCTGCACGGATCTTACAGATCCGGCTGAGATTCATTGGGTTAATGTCGGCAGTGTTTTACTATTCACTCCCGTAAAACACTGGCCGAAATTACGAATTACATTGACATCGGAAAAAACGAAAATGCAGAATACGACAGCATAGTAAATCTTTCCTAAAAAATTCAAGAAGTTGCAAATTTACACATTCGATGTCATTTGTGTTTAATCTCCCTCCAAATCGGCACAAATACGAATTTTAGTAAATATACCCACAGATGTCAAAATGTTCAGTGGACCTCTCTGGCTCATCACTGGGTCTTTTTGGTAAAGCTGAGGTTTTTTTCTGGTTGCTGAAGAAACTGAATGAGGAGATGTCATAGTGCCATGTGTCACTTGAGCTGCCAACTTGCTTACCAAGAGCTCTTTGAATCTCTTAAGATCTGAATCAGTTGGAAAGAAAGACACAGAGTGCAACTTAAACCTAGGATCAAGCATGGTTGCTAAAATCGAGTGAAGAGATTTCAATATATTGGCAACCCGTGAATGCTGGCGATGCGAATAAAGGATTTTAGGCCTAATTCAAGGTTGATCGCAAAAGCAAAATCTTACTCTAATGGGCAAAACATTGTGCACTGCTCTACTGCCCACCGGGGCAACCCAAAAAGTTTCTGGAAGATTATGCTGCTTGGCTCCCTTCTTATCCTGTGATATCTTCACCAGCATCATGGGTGATTTCAATTTTGCTACTGACAGTCCACAATCTCCCCATGCCTCCAAATTCTCGCTTTAACCTCCTCTTTTGGCCTTGACCAATGGACTGACTCTTCTACTCATCAGGAGTGCTATTGCCTTGATCTTGTATTCACCAGACTATGCTATATAGATGGAGCCTCTGTCATTTCACCCTGCCTAGTTGCAGGCATGCACTCCCGGTGTGACTAGGCGATCTGTCCACCTAGTCACTCCGGGAATGCATGAGCCGATTCCCACTGTAAGCATCTCTGTCTGGACACACGTGCTAGACCGGACAGTGATGCTATTTATTTAAGTGAATGGGGAGCGTCTCCGTTCAGGCGTGCACATCTGTCCAGATGGAGATGCTCACAGTGACTAGGTGCACCCAGGCGGGCGCACCTAGTCACAGACAGAGCCTGAATAACGGAAGCTCCATATGTATTTCTGAAGTCACTAACAGTCCTTTCCCTCTCTCAGATAACAAACTTATCACCTGCATGATATCCTCAATTACTTCAAGCTCAATGTCTGTGAAGTCCATCAACCCTCCTCTAACCCACAGAAATATTAACACTATTCATTTTCAAAAACTATCTACCTCTCTGCAACAACTGTTTTCACCAATTTCTCCATTCAACTCTCCTGAGATGGCTGTATCACACCTTAACCAAGAGACAGCACTCTATGAAGTGGCTCCAGCTACCCATCACACTCCACATAGATGTCAACCGTGGCACTTTAAATTCACAAGACACCTACAAAATCTCTCATGTAAAGTAGAACGTCAGTGGCATAAATCTCATAGTCTAAGTTACTTTTTTCACATATAAGACCATTTACCACTCTTATCGTAATGCTCTAGACACTGCCAAACAAACATATTTCCAATCTCTCATCTCTGCTCAAGCCTATAACCCCAAGCGACTTGCAATATCTTGCTTCCTATTTCAAGGACAAGGTTTTTAAGATCTAAAATGAAATGGTATGCTCTTCCACAGCCAGTGACCAGCTCAATTCGCTTCCTGAACCCTCTAACACCTTCTCTTCCTTTGATCCCACAAATGAAGATGAAGTATCTACACTCTTCTCATTTGCTTACTCTACTGCCTCTCCTCTTGATTCTATACCCTCACAAATAAGTAAAGCTCCGTCTCCGGTGCTCACCCCTACCTTAACTAAAATCTATAATATCTTGCTGTCTACTGGTATCTTTCCTTGTCTCTACAAGCATGGAGTGATTACTCCCATTCTGAAAAAAACAAAATTCTGACCATAACTCTCTCTAAAATGACTGTCCCATTTCTCATCTCCCATGCCCCTCCAAGCTACTTGAAAGACTTGCCTACACTCACCTCAAAAACGTTCTTAACTCACACTGATTACTGGACCCACTTCAGTCAGGATTTCATGCCCAGCACTCCACAGAGACAACACTGACTAAAGTAGTAAATAATCTGGTCACTGCTAAATCTAAAGGCCATCATTCACTACTTATTATCCTTGATCTCTCTGCTGCTTTTGACACCATTGACTACTCTCTTCTCATACAAACACTAAAATCCCTTGGTCTTCAGGACACAGACATTTATTGGTTCTCATCTTACCTATCTAATTGTTACTTCAGTATTGTTTCTCTTAATCCACTTCTCTTTGCTACCTCTCTCAGTTGGAGTACCGCAAGGCTCAGTCTTATGTCCTCTGCTTTTTTCAATCTGTACACCATCTACTGGCAAACTAATCATCTCTTTTGGATTTCAGCATCATCTTTATGCAGATGATACTCAAATCTACCTGTCCTCCCAGATTTGTCACCATATGTATTGGGCTGAGTCACTGAATGTCTTTCTGCCATTTCATTTTGGATGACATCTCGCCACATCAAACTTAATATTACAAAAACAGAATATTAGTTTCACTGGCTAATAGTAGTTACCGACCTGATATCTCTATTACTGTTGATAACTCAGCAATACAGCCTACACCACAAGCTCACTGCCTAGGTGTCATTCTTGACTCTGAACTGTCCTTTGTTCCACACATTCAATATGTCTCAAAATCATGTTACATATATCTAAGAAACATACAAAATATGACAATATCTTACACAAGACACAGCAAAACCTCTAATCCGTGCTCTCACTATCTCCCGCATTGATTATTGTAATAGTCTCCTGACAGGTCTTCCCAAATAGAGGCTCTCAATCTACAATCTAAAATCAATCTCAATCTACAATCCATTTTGAATGCAGCTGCAAAACTAATCTTAACATGTATAGTTTGAAGGAGAGAAGGGAAAGGGGGGACATGAAAGAAACTTTCAAATATATCAAGGGTCTTAACAAAGTTCAGGAGGGAAACATTCTTCAAAGGAAGAGAAGTATTAGAACTCAAGGACATATACTGAGACTAAAGGGGGGGGAGGTTCAGGGGAAATTTAAGGAAAAATCACTTCACAGAAAGGGTAGTGGAATGGCCTCCCATCAGAGGTGGTAGAGGTTAAGACTGTAGAGCAATGTAAACATGCTTGGGGTAGGCATATGAATATCCTTACAAAGAATTAACGTTCAAAAAGGGTTGAGATTGCCTAAAGGATAAAAAGGGGCCGAATAGAAGGGGTAAAGTGGTTCTTATCTGCCATCAAATTTTATGTTTCTATGTATGTTTCTATGTTAATCTTCCTTGCTAGATGTTCATCATCTGCAGATACTCTCTGCCAGTCCCTCCATTGGTTACCTGTATTATATCATATTAAATATAAAATACTTTTATTTACAAACAAGGCTATTAACCAAACTGCACCAACATACATCTCGACTCAAAATATCTCCCTCCCTGAACTCTTCACTCTGCACACGATCTGCATCTCTCATCCACACGTATTACTTGTTCCCACTCAAAATGATAGGACTTTATCTGGGCTTCACCCACTCTGTGGAATGCCCTCCCCCACACAATAAGACTCACCTCTAGTCTTGTAACCTTTAAACTTTCTCTGAAAACTCACCTCTTCAGAGATGCCTATCAAATTCTAAACACACTCACATAACCTTCAATACTTCCCTATCTAATTACATCCTTTCTGTACAGTCCACACATAACCTCACATATTTTGTCTATCTTCACTTTCACACCCTCCTGTGCCTTGGCCAACATTGCTGGGTGATCATATCAAACAACCCATTAAGAAACTTTGCAATCTGGCAGGACCATTATGCAACAGGTAGCATCTATCCTTGAGTATCAATGTCTATTTCCCTATGGATCATAAGCTTGCAAGCATGGCTTTCTTACCTTCTATATCTGTCTGTTTTTGCCCAGTTGTGTTCTATTTCTGTTGTAATTGTAAAGCGCATCAGAATTTGCTGCACTATATAAGAATCTGTTAATAAATGATAGATAAATAGATTGGAGGTGCTGAGATCTACACGAGAGAAGGGAAGTAGCTGATGCTGGACAGAAGGGAAGTAGCTGATGCTGGACTGCTTGTTGTTATATTTTTAGCACCCGCTTTTGATGTTATCATTAACTTGTCATTAGCTCACTGCAAATTATGTAACAGGGTGGAGGTTCCTACAATAGATGCTTAACGTCCCTTCCTCTACTTACTGTGGTTCCACAAAGGCTCAGATGGCTTGAGGAATGTTGTCAGGACTTGAGTAAAAAAATTCCACACATCTGAGGTTGATTTGTTGGTCCCATGCCCAGGCATGAGAATGGCTATCTTCTTATCCTGGCCAAGAGCTGCTTCCACTTCTGACTTACACAAACAACATTGTCAACATCCTCATTAGCACCTGCATCAGCTGCACAAATATCCCCCTCATCCTCTTGCAATTCCTCTGTTGCATCCTCTATTTATATGTCATCAGCATAGGAATCAGAAAAGGTGGCTTTTCTGTGAGTACAGTATCAGAAAAATCAGGCTCACACATAACACTCTTGTACACACTCAGACACTCCTCAAGGATTTGTGACATTTTCTGTTTCTGAACGCACAATTTTTTTTACTGCTTTAGTGGTTTTCAGATTTTTTACACCTCTTCTAGACTCTGAGTGAAAAGGTCTTGCACCATCAATCATGAGAGACAGAAGAAGATGCCTCACTGACAATTGCAGAACTGCTACCCAGGCCGGAGCGTTTCCTTGCCACTGCATGTGGTGAATGACCTGTTGGCAATTTTATTTTTTTCTGCACCAAACCTTCCCTTTATAAGATGTGTCATTTTCTTTAACACTGTATACTGTTTTTTTTTATTTTAGATGCCCTCACTTAGACCTGCTATGCCCATGAGCATCTGCTTTAGTAGATGACCTTGCTATACTATCATCGTCATCATAACTGGTGGCAGCAGCTGCTGCACTATTATTTGGTTTCTCTTCTGTAAACTTATAGTTCTCAATTTGTCAAGTTGCAGATCACTGTGTGGATTACAGGGCTTATAGATGCATGTGAACAAAGCACACTTGAGTAAAGTGCACCAACCAACCAGTACAGAAACAAAATAAATATATATATATATATATATATATATATATATATATATATATAATCAAACAAATACTCTCCCTCTGCACTAATTGGATGAAACCGTATCCTTGGATAAAGCACAAGATATTAGGTATAGGCTGCCTAATTCAACTAAGTCCCCTGTTAGAAGGGACTAAGAATAGGAATATACAACAGTAGAACTGGCGCCAAGGGGTCATATCAACTCCCACTTTTTAACCCTTAACTGGTTAATAATTTTTAAAGTACAATAATAACATGTTCCATCATAAAACATTTATTAAAAACATATTCAAAACTAGTACAGAAGAGACGTATTATTCCACAGTCAAAGCTGTATAATTCTTAGCGTTGAATACAAATGCGAGTGGGTCACAACAGTCTCCTCCTTCTCCTTAAAGTTGGTTTGGAGATAATGTCACAACACAGACAACCCAACACGTTTCGTCTTATACAAAAGACTTCATCAGGGGTACATCTCGAGTAAGTGGAACGTATAGTATAATACGAGAAAGCTCGTTCATACATGCAAGATGGAAATTCCAATATATCACGAGGCTTTCTGATAAACAACCAGTGCTGCCTTATGGTGAGACAACTTGAATAAAAGAAATTCAGAAACCCAGGTACTGAAAGGTCACTTAGATAGGAGACCTCCCATGGATCTGTAGTGGAAGCTCAGCACCTGTGTCATTACACTAGGTGCAGCCACAACAAGCGTGGCTACATCTGTATATTTTATTTTTCTAAATTTTAAATTTGCAGCTCGGTTCGAACTGCGCAGATCACAAGGCTTATAGATGCACGTGAACAAAACACACTTGAGTAAACCAGATCCAAAACAGCAAAGTACAGTGCAAAACAGAGAAGTATGCAGCGTGTCCATATAATCTTTCACAATACAGCACAGCCACAATTAGTCTGGAGTCTCTGCAAAAAATGTTCACCATCTGGAAATAAAGCATTTTTTCAGTCAAGTACTTTATTTTCAATATCATTTGTGGAAAATGCACCATTCCTCAATATTTTATCTGCATTTCAGGGGTACAGTCATTTATCATTTTACAGATTTTGGTTTACCAAACAATGGAATATAAGCACATCGCCCATTATTGATATTTCTAATGGATTTCAGCACTGTTTGGATATTGATCCCCTGTATAAAATTATTGCAGTCTTGGTTTGCAATGGTGGCTGGAAAAAGAAGGAGATGGAACTTAAAAGGAAAGGGATGAAGTATGGGTTACTTTTTAAAGCACCTGCCTGTAAAATAAATGTCTCTAGATCTACTGTACCCCTGAGTCACTGATGAATTTTTATTGTAGTGTAAAATTTGTCTCTATGGGGATAATCAATCAGCCACGAGGTTTACCTCACGACTGTTTGCTGGCAATAATCCCAGCGATGCTAGGAAAGTCTATTCAATAAAATAGCCTTTTTTTCCCAATCTGAACAATCGGGATTCACACACGGAAAACCACTGATTCAGCGTAAACTGTGAAATTTGTGGTTTTTGTTCCCCGTGCTTGACCAGATTTTGTGGGTTTTTACATGGACTTTACCTCACAGCTTCATGAGCTGCGAGGTTCTGTGCAATCTGTGAGAACTTGAACACGGGACAAACCTCGCTAATGGAATAAGTCCAGCACTGGCAATTAGTGTTGTGGTTTAAATTGAATTCCTCCCTATATGTAATGAGTCTCAGACTTTCACATTTATTCCTATTACTGGGTATTCCTATTGATAATGAAGCTAATATTTCCATACATACTCTACATAAACAGTATCTAGGTTCACATGCAGAAGAGAAATCTACAATTTTTTTTCTTTTTTTTCTTTCCTCTTTAATGTTTAGGGAATGAACCCTCTGACAGTGCTGAAGATGGCCGTGACCTGAACTTATCATCAAGTCAAGTTCCCCATTCACGAATAATAGAAAAAACAATTACTGAAGAAGCCAAAATAATTTTCACTGGCAAGTTGCTGACTGTATTTGCTCCATCCGTGTCCACCGTGGTGCTCATTGTGTCTCTGCCTCTCAATCTTCTGGCCATCATCATGTTCCTGTTCAAGATGAAGGTCGGGAAGCCAGCGGTGGTCTACATGCTGAACCTGGCGGCCGCTGATGTACTCTTTGTGACTCTGCTGCCTTTCAGCATCGCTTATCGATTCTCCGGGAATAAGTGGATGATTGGAGATGGAATGTGTCGCTTCTACATCACAGCATTTTACTGCAACATGTACTGCTCCATCCTACTCATGACCAGCATCAGTGTGGACAGGTTCCTGGCCGTGGTGTATCCAATGCAGTCTCTCTCTTGGCGCACCACGGGGCGAGCTTGGCTGGTCTGTGTCTGTATATGGGTGTTATCCATAGCCGGTGCTGTGCCACTTCTCATAAGAGAACAGACGCAGTACATTGGCGCTTTGGATACCACAATTTGTTATGATGTGCAGGACATTGAAGAAGTCCAGAGCTTTTTTGTAAACTATTTCCTCATTTTTATCTCCACTTTCTTCTTCTTGCCTTTAGTCATTACAGTTGTCTGTTACATTGGAATCATCCATAACCTAAGCTCCCCCAAACTTGAAAACTCCTTTAAGCGATCTCGCGCTTTGTTCCTGACAGTAACTGTGCTCTTGGTGTTTGTACTTTGCTTTGGACCAACAAATGTCATCTTTTTAATTTGGTGTCCACATTTTCATAAGAAATCTAATCCATCTCTGTTTTGTGCCTACATTCTGTCTGTCTGTATTAGCAGCATCAGTTGTTGCCTTGATCCTCTTATCGATTACTATGAGTCCTCCCAGTGTCAGAGATATGTGTACAGCTTGCTGACTTGTAACAGAGGTGGGGAACTACCATCAAAGAAACAACAGATGAATGTTCACACCAAACAACCTACTGAACGGGCTCTGCTAGCATAAATGCATAATGATAATGGCGGCTTATTGCTTTCGCATGTACATTACATTACCCTTGTCCCCAATAGTAGACTGGTGGGTGCCTTTCCTTGTACCCTGCCCATACATTATAATAAATGCTTGAAAAGAGAAGAAGCCTTAATCTTCTGATCACCACAAGGCAAAAGGGGTGGTAGAGATGGATGTCAAAAGAGAGTACCCTGAAGTGTTTGCCTGCTCAGTATGATGCAGTACCTGCCCAACTGACCAATCAGGTGTTGACTTGGATTCATGCTCCCTGGCGGCAGCTGTTGGAAGCTCACGTCTCCTGCAAGTCTGTAAGTATCTGTCAAGCCCAGCTTCTTGTTAGGGGAGAGCGCCCATTTGTGGGCTGCTTATTTTACCAGTTGTGTCTCCTTTTGTGTTAGTGCAGGACACACATGGGTGCACTTATGTGCTGGATTCTTTGTTGCTGTCTACTCACCTCTGACTGCTGACCTATTAATCTTGTCCTAATTCTCTGTTATTGATCATGATGCTGCCTGCTGATTCCATCATGTGTATTACCTGGATCAGTGATGATTAGCAGCTATAGTCATATGCCATGATCATAGGGTGCCTGGGTCCTCACAAACGCATATAGTTATGTCTTTATAGCGGCTGAACTACTGGTATTACTGACATTGCAAGGGCTGAAGAAATGGGTCTTCAAGAGGTGCATGTGATGTATAGGCAGGGCCAGGTTAAGCCTTTGGAGGGCCCGGGTCACTTAAAAAAAAGTGGTCCTCCTTCTTTGGTCAGCCCCACCCTCCCAGGCTATTCCCACTGTGAGTGCTTCCACCCCTTGCAGCTCCAGAAGACAGCAGCAGTGCAGGACCTAACTGCACACCTGCAGCTGGGGCAGACTTCAGAGCCTCCTCTCATGCATCATGCAGGCCTGGTAGCAAATAGAAAAATCATGCCTGGGAGAGCAGGGTCTGATTAGCTCAATGCATTTCATTGCTGGGTAGAGCTTATTCAGGGTCCTAACACCGTAGTATTCAGCTTGGGTGGTCCTGCAGGCTGCAGAATTGTCCCTGCATAGGCTGCATCACCAGAGCTGGATAAGAGCAACTCTGGCTGGGCAGGGCCAGACAGATTTTGAAACCAGGGTTACTCACCCCTTGTGCCCCCTCCCTTAATCTGGCTCTATGTATAAGATGGGCTTCAGTAAGGGACTCACACTAGGCTTCTGTGTCCTGAGGAAAGGCTCCAGTAATAGGAATTCCATATCAGTTGGAGTTATTCTGTAAAGTACACTTCATGTATAAGGCAGCTACACAGTTAAATACATTATTTAATAATACTTTGTGGTATTGTATAATTCACCTAATCAGAATAAATTATTTGTCTGCTTTCCCAGCAGCATCACAGAGATCTCGTGCAAGGTCCAGTTACACATAGTTATTTACATTAATCAATTTACAAAATGATGTCCAGAACTGATCATAAGACGGTCTTCTTCCAGGTGCCTCTCTGTCTCCATCATTCCAGGTGCCTCTCTCAGTCTCCATCATTCCAGGTGCCTCTCCTAGTCTCAATCTGTCCTCAATTCCACAGCTAGGCTTATCTTCCTCTCCCACCACTCCACATCTGCCCATCCCCTTTGACAAAATATGCACTGGCTCCCATTCCCCTACAGAATCCTCTTCACAATCCTCACCCTCACATACAAGGCCATCTCTAATTCCACTGCTCCCTACATCTCCATCCTCCTGTCTGTCACAACTGAGGGCTGGTGCTGACCAGGGGAAGCCTCAGTTGTAGGAGCTGAGGTATATGTGAACCTGGGAGGCAGTACAGGGTTCTTAGACATGCAGGGAACCTTTACCACAGATGCCCAAAGGCGTGACCACGACAACAAAGGAAAGTTCAAAGGTTTTATTGAAACTCAGCTCACAAGCATATGTCGGCAGTTAGCAATATTAAGAACAGCATATAAAAGTCACAGTTCCCAGGAGTGCATATAGGCAGTCTCTAGGTGTGGTTTAATTAAGCACAGTCTAGAAGGACTTGGAGATGATATGTCCTTACCAACACTGATGCACTGGGTAGCTGATGGGAAACAGAAACTGATGACTGAACTGCCGGGAAATGCCGGATAGTACGACACAGGTGGTGAGCTGTGAAATGGTGTCAGATGCCAGTGTAATGGAAGATCAGACCAGAAACACTGGTGATGCTAGAGATCGATGGCGGAACACCGATGGTGACTTGGGATCGATGGCGGAAGTCTTTGGACCTACGGATGAAACCGGATTGGATCCAGAGATATTGGAATCGGCTGGAACCGAAGGAGTCTTTGGACCTACGGCTGGAACCGGATTGGGTCCAGAGATATCGGAATCGTCTGGAACCGAAGGAATCTTCAGACAGACGGATGGAACCGGAATAAGTCTGGAGACCGTTGAATCAGCTGGAACTGAAAGAGTAAGAATCCGGTTAGAACCGGAATGAGTGGTATCTGAGTGTTCAGTTAGACCATGCTGGACCTGGTCCATGCTGGATGCTAACAGGGTGGTGCTCTCTGAAGACGGCAAACAGGAGTTCAGAACTGCATCTGTAGCACAAAAATTTCCATCTGGGAACTTGGCTCTGGATACTTCCCTCGGGGCTGAAACTTTGGTGACCCCTCCTGGGGTTGACGAATCAGACACCTCTCTCAGGGTGGTTTTCTCCAGCACCCCTCCTGGGGTTGACAGATCAGAAACTCCTTTTTGAGAAGACTCATATGCCCCTACTAGAGCTTGAACATTGGATACCCCTCCTTGGGCTGCAGACACAGATGCCCCTCCTTGGGCTGTAGATACAGATGCCCCGTCTTGGGCTGTAGACACAGACGCCCCTTCTTGGGCTGTAGACACAGACGCCCCTTCTTGGGCTGTAGACACAGACGCCCCTTCTTGGGCTGCAGACACAGATGCCCCTCCTTGGGCTGTAGACACAGATGCCCCGTCTTGGGCTGTAGACACAGACGCCCCTTCTTGGGCTGTAGACACAGACGCCCCTTCTTGGGCTGAGTAAAGAGTCATCATTCCAGGAAAGTTCAGAAGCTAGGATCTGGTACTGTACCAGATATTTACCAACTGTTCGTGTCCCCTGACGTAGCCGGAGGATATCAGAGGAGGCTGAGGTCACACAACCTGGTACGTCAAAGATGCGCCTGATGGTTGCCATGAAATCTGTGTATGAAGAGAGCAGGGCATCGGACTTCTCCCATAGAGGTGATGGCCAATCTAGGGCGGAGCCACTGAGGAGGGAGATGATGTAAGCAACCTTGGTGCGGTCAGTTGGGAAACTGCCAGGCTGTAACTTGAAATGTATCTCACACTGATTTAGGAAACCTCGACAAGCTTTTGGGGAACCATCAAACTTGGCAGGTGTCGGTAAATGGAGACAAGGAGCAGAAGCGGGAATGGTGGGTGGGGATACCACCAAAGGTACTGCAGTCGACACCCTGGATGCCCCTGAACCACGAAGGGTTGTTTGGATTCCATCCAGCTGAGAGGAAAGGTCCTGGAGACAGCAAATCACAAAGCCCTGTGCAGCCTTCTGATGTTCAAGGCGGGCTGCAAGTTCTTGCGTCGGCCTGGTTGCTTGGACCTGATCTCCGGCCGGATCCATTAGGTCAGTGCTTACTGTCACAACTGAGGGCTGGTGCTGACCAGGGGAAGCCTCAGTTGTAGGGGCTGAGGTATATGTGACCCTGGGAGGCAGTACAGGGTTCTTAGACATGCAGGGAACCTTTACCACAGATGCCCAAAGGCGTGACCACGACAACAAAGGAAAGTTCAAAGGTTTTATTGAAACTCAGCTCACAAGCATATGTCGGCAGTTAGCAATATTAAGAACAGCATATAAGTCACAGTTCCCAGGAGTGCATATAGGCAGTCTCTAGGTGTGGTATAATTAAGTACAGTCTCGAAGGACTTGGAGTTGATATGTCCTTACCAACACTGATGCACTGGGTAGCTGATGGGAAACAGAAGCTGATGACTGAACTGCCGGGAAATGCCGGATAGAACCGACACAGGTGGTGAGCTGTGAAATGGTGTCAGATGCCAGTGTAATGGAAGATCAGACCAGAAACACTGGTGATGCTAGAGATCGATGACGGAACACCGATGGTGACTTGGGATCGATGACGGAACACCGATGGTGACTTGGGATCGATGACAGAACACCGATGGTGAATTGGGATCGATGGTGGAACACCGATGGTTACTGGCAGGGCAGAGCACCGCTGGAAGCCGGTGTCGGGTAATTGCAAGTCACAGGGTGCAATGATGAGACACTGCAGAGTCAGGCTGTACTGCAGAGAAAGTCCATGGGAGGACTGCACACTGGAATCACTGAAGACAACTGAAGCACTGACATCTTTCCACCCCAGGAACAGGATATTTATACCTGCTGGGAAGCAGGGATTGGCTGGGCAATTAACCAGAGACCAGAGTACAGCTGCTGGGTAATCAGGCTGAGAGCAGAGTGCAGCTGATAGGCTGAAAGATAACATGTGACTAGGATAACATGGCTGCGCCCATGTTAGCTTTTGGAGGGAAAGATTGTTTGTAACTTGCATGTGTAACTTAACCCTGATGCTGCCAGAATCACAGTAAAGAGATTTGAGACAATGAGATGCAGCGTGCTGCACACAGACAGTGCAGATGGAATCCAGGCTTGGACCGCTGGGACAGTCTCAGGAGGCACTTGGAAGGTAAATACTGATAAGGAATTGCCTGGATCGTGATAGCACCCCCTTCTTTAGGACTGGCCCCAGGACACTTCTTATAAATTCTTTACCTGAACAAACGGAAGGATGTAAATTGAATCCTGATGAACTTGAACTGGCTGGAACCAAAGAAGACTGTACCGGACCTATGGACGAGACCAGATTGAGCCCAGACAAACTTGAACCGGCTGAGACCGGCGGAGTCTTTAGACCGACGGATAGGACAGGATTAGATCTGAAGGTGCTGGAATCTGTTGGAACCGAAGGAGGCTGATCCGGACAAACGGATGGGACCGGATTGGGTCCGGAAAAGCTTGAACTGGCTGGGACCGGAGAAGTCTTTGGATTGACAGTTGAATCAGCTGGAACCGAAGGAGTCTTTGGACCTATGGATGGAACCGGATTGGGTCCAGAGATATCGGAATCGTCTGGAACCGAAGGAATCTTCAGACAGACGGATGGAACCGGAATAAGTCTGGAGACCGTTGAATCAGCTGGAACTGAAAGAGTAAGAATCCGGTTAGAACCGGAATGAGTGGTATCTGAGTGTTCAGTTAGACCATCCTGGACCTGGTCCATGCTGGATGCTAACAGGGTGGTGCAATCTGAAGACGGCAAACAGGAGTTCATAATTGCATCTGTAGCACAAAAATTTCCATCTTGGAACTTGGCTCTGGATACTTCCCTTGGGGCTGAAACTTTGGTGACCCCTCCTGGGGTTGACGAATCAGACACCTCTCTCAGGGTTGTTTTCTCCAGCACGCCTCCTGGGGTTGACAGATCAGAAACTCCTTTTTGAGAAGACTCATATGCCCCTACTAGAGCTTGAACATTGGATACCCCTCCTTGGGCTGCAGACACAGATGCCCCTACTTGGGCTGTAGACACAGACACCCCTCCTTGGGCTGTAGACATAGACGCCCCTTCTTGGGCTGAGTAAAGAGAGTCATCATTCCAGGAAAGTTCAGAAGCTAGGATCTGGTACTGTACCAGATATTTACCAACTGTTCGTGTCCCTTGACGTAGCCGGAGGATATCAGAGGAGGCTAGGTCACACAACCTGGTTCGTCAAAGATGCGCCTGATAGTTGCCACGAAATCTGTGTATGAAGAGAGCAGGGCATCAGACTTCTCCCATAGAGGTGATGCCCAATATAGGGCGGAGCCACTGAGGAGGGAGATGATGTAAGCAACCTTGGTGCGGTCAGTTGGGAAACTGCCAGGCTGTAACTTGAAATGTATCTCACACTGATTTAGGAAACCCTGACAGGCTTTTGGGGAACCATCAAACTTGGCAGGTGTCGGTAAATGGAGACAAGGAGCAGAAACGGGAATGGTGGGTGGGGATACCACCAAAGGTACTGCAGTCGACACCCTGGATGCCCCTGAACCACGAAGGGTTGTTTGGATTCCATCCAGCTGAGAGGAAAGGTCCTGGAGACAGAGAATCACATGGCCCTGTGCAGCCTCCTGATGTTCAAGGCGGACTGCAAGTTCTTGCGTCGGCCTGGTTGCTTGGACCTGATCTCCGGCCGGATCCATTAGGTCGGTGCATACTATCACAACTGAGGGCTGTTGCTGACCAGGGGAAGCCTCAGTTGTAGGGGCTGAGGTATATGTGAACCTGGGAGGCAGTACAGGGTTCTTAGACATGTAGGGAACCTTTACCACAGATGCCCGAAGGCGTGACCATGACAACAAAGGAAAGTTCAAAGGTTTTATTGAAACTCAGCTCACAAGCATATGTCGGCAGTTAGCAATATTAAGAACAGCATATAAGTCACAGTTCCCAGGAGTGCATATAGGCAGTCTCTAGGTGTGGTATAATTAAGTACAGTCTCGAAGGACTTGGAGTTGATATGTCCTTACCAACACTGATGCACTGGGTAGCTGATGGGAAACAGAAGCTGATGACTGAACTGCCGGGAAATGCCGGATAGAACCGACACAGGTGGTGAGCTGTGAAATGGTGTCAGATGCCAGTGTAATGGAAGATCAGACCAGAAACACTGGTGATGCTAGAGATCGATGACGGAACACCGATGGGACTTGGGATCGATGGTGGAACACCGATGGTGACTTGGGATCGATGACGGAACACCGATGGTGACTTGGGATCGATGACGGAACACCGATGGTGACTTGGGATCGATGGTGACTTGGAAACGATGGCGGAACACCAATGGTTACTGGCATGGCAGAGCACCGCTGGAAGCCGGTGTCGGGTAATTGCCAGTCACAGGGTGCAATGATGAGACACTGCAGAGTCAGGCTGTACTGCAGAGAAAGTCCATGGGAGGACTGCACACTGGAATCACTGAAGACAACTGAAGCACTGACATCTTTCCACCCCAGGAACAGGATATTTATACCTGCTGGGAAGCAGGGATTGGCTGGGCAATTAACCAGAGACCAGAGTACAGCTGCTGGGTAATCAGGCTGAGAGCAGAGTGCAGCTGATAGGCTGAAAGATAACATGTGACTAGGATAACATGGCTGCGCCCATGTTAGCTTTTGGAGGGAAAGATTGTTTGTAACTTGCATGTGTAACTTAACCCTGATGCTGCCAGAATCACAGTAAAGAGATTTGAGACAATGAGATGCAGCGTGCTGCACACAGACAGTGCAGATGGAATCCAGGCTTGGAACGCTGGGACAGTCTCAGGAGGCACTTGGAAGGTAAATACTGATAAGGAATTGCCTGGATCGTGATAGCACCCCCTTCTTTAGGACTGGCCCTAGGACACTTCTTATAAATTCTTTACCTGAATAAACGGAAGGATCTAGATTGAATCCTGATGAACTTGAACTGGCTGGAACCAAAAGAAGACTGTACCGGATCTATGGACGAGACCAGATTGAGCCCAGACAAACTTGAACCGGCTGAGACCGGCGGAGTCTTTAGACCGACGGATAGGACAGGATTAGATCTGAAGGTGCTGGAATCGGTTGGAACCGAAGGAGGCTGATCCGGACAAACGGATGGGACCGGATTGGGTCCGGAAAAGCTTGAACTGGCTGGGACCGGAGAAGTCTTTGGATTGACAGTTGAATCAGCTGGAGCTGAAGGAGTCTTTGGACCTACGGATGAAACCGGATTGGATCCAGAGATATTGGAATCGGCTGGAACCGAAGGAGTCTTTGGACCTAAGGATGGAACCGGATTGGGTCCAGAGATATCGGAATCGTCTGGAACCGAAGGAATCTTCAGACAGACGGATGGAACCGGAATAAGTCTGGAGACCGTTGAATCAGCTGGAACTGAAAGAGTAAGAATCCGGTTAGAACCGGAATGAGTGGTATCTGAGTGTTCAGTTAGACCATCCTGGACCTGGTCCATGCTGGATGCTAACAGGGTGGTGCTCTCTGAAGACGACAAACAGGAGTTCATAATTGCATCTGTAGCACAAAAATTTCCATCTGGGAACTTGGCTCTGGATACTTCCCTTGGGGCTGAAACTTTGGTGACCCCTCCTGGGGTTGACGAATCAGACACCTCTCTCAGGGTTGTTTTCTCCAGCACCCCTCCTGGGGTTGACAGATCAGAAACTCCTTTTTGAGAAGACTCATATGCCCCTACTAGAGCTTGAACATTGGATACCCCTCCTTGGGCTGCAGACACAGATGCCCCTACTTGGGCTGTAGACACAGACACCCCTTCTTGGGCTGAGTAAAGAGAGTCATCATTCCAGGAAAGTTCAGAAGCTAGGATCTGGTACTGTACCAGATATTTACCAACTGTTCGTGTCCCTTGACGTAGCCGGAGGATATCAGAGGAGGCGGAGGTCACACGACCTGGTTCGTCAAAGATGCGCCTGATAGTTGCCACGAAATCTATGTATGAAGAGAGCAGGGCATCAGACTTCTCCCATAGAGGTGATGCCCAATCTAGGGCGGAGCCACTGAGGAGGGAGATGATGTAAGCAACCTTGGTGCGGTCAGTTGGGAAACTGCCAGGCTGTAACTTGAAATGTATCTCACACTGATTTAGGAAACCCCGACAGGCTTTTGGGGAACCATCAAACTTGGCAGGTGTCGGTAAATGGAGACAAGGAGCAGAAACGGGAATGGTGGGTGGGGATACCACCAAAGGTACTGCAGTCGACACCCTGGATGCCCCTGAACCACGAAGGGTTGTTTGGATTCCTTCCAGCTGAGAGGAAAGGTCCTGGAGACAGCGAATCACATGGCCCTGTGCAGCCTTCTGATGTTCAAGGCAGGCTGCAAGTTCTTGCGTCGGCCTGGTTGCTTGGACCTGATCTCCGGCCGGATCCATTAGGTCAGTGCTTACTGTCACAACTGAGGGCTGGTACTGACCAGGGGAAGCCTCAGTTGTAGGGGCTGAGGTATATGTGAACCTGGGAGGCAGTACAGGGTTCTTAGACATGCAGGGAACCTTTACCACAGATGCCCAAAGGCGTGACCACGACAACAAAGGAAAGTTCAAAGGTTTTATTGAAACTCAGCTCACAAGCATATGTCGGCAGTTAGCAATATTAAGAACAGCATATAAGTCACAGTTCCCAGGAGTGCATATAGGCAGTCTCTAGGTGTGGTATAATTAATAGAGATGAGCGCCTGAAATTTTTCGGGTTTTGTGTTTTGGTTTTGGGTTCGGTTCCGCGGCCGTGTTTTGGGTTCGAACGCGTTTTGGCAAAACCTCACCGAATTATTTTTGTCGGATTCGGGTGTGTTTTGGATTCGGGTGTTTTTTTCCAAAAACACTAAAAAACAGCTTAAATCATAGAATTTGGGGGTCATTTTGATCCCAAAGTATTATTTACCTCAAAAACCATAATTTACACTCATTTTCAGTCTATTCTGAATACCTCACACCTCACAATATTATTTTTAGTCCTAAAATTTGCACCGAGGTCGCTGTGTGAGTAAGATAAGCGACCCTAGTGGCCGACACAAACACCGGGCCCATCTAGGAGTGGCACTGCAGTGTCACGCAGGATGGCCCTTCAAAAAAATACTCCCCAAACAGCACATGACGCAAAGAAAAAAAGAGGCGCAATGAGGTAGCTGTGTGAGTAAGATTAGCGACCCTAGTGGCCGACACAAACACCGGGCCCATCTAGGAGTGGCACTGCAGTGTCACGCAGGATGGCCCTTCCAAAAAACCCTCCCCAAACAGCACATGACGCAAAGAAAAAAAGAGGCGCAATGAGGTAGCTGACTGTGTGAGTAAGATTAGCGACCCTAGTGGCCGACACAAACACCGGGCCCATCTAGGAGTGGCACTGCAGTGTCACGCAGGATGGCCCTTCCAAAAAACCCTCCCCAAACAGCACATGACGCAAAGAAAAAAAGAGGCGCAATGAGGTAGCTGACTGTGTGAGTAAGATTAGCGACCCTAGTGGCCGACACAAACACCGGGCCCATCTAGGAGTGGCACTGCAGTGTCACGCAGGATGTCCCTTCCAAAAAACCCTCCCCAAACAGCACATGACGCAAAGAAAAAAAGAGGCGCAATGAGGTAGCTGTGTGAGTAAGATTAGCGACCCTAGTGGCCGACACAAACACCGGGCCCATCTAGGAGTGGCACTGCAGTGTCACGCAGGATGTCCCTTCCAAAAAACCCTCCCCAATCAGCACATGATGCAAAGAAAAAGAAAAGAAAAAAGAGGTGCAAGATGGAATTATCCTTGGGCCCTCCCACCCACCCTTATGTTGTATAAACAAAACAGGACATGCACACTTTAACCAACCCATCATTTCAGTGACAGGGTCTGCCACACGACTGTGACTGATATGACGGGTTGGTTTGGACCCCCCCCAAAAAAGAAGCAATTAATCTCTCCTTGCACAAACTGGCTCTACAGAGGCAAGATGTCCACCTCATCTTCACCCTCCGATATATCACCGTGTACATCCCCCTCCTCACAGATTATCAATTCGTCCCCACTGGAATCCACCATCTCAGCTCCCTGTGTACTTTGTGGTGGCAATTGCTGCTGGTCAATGTCTCCGCGGAGGAATTGATTATAATTCATTTTAATGAACATCATCTTCTCCACATTTTCTGGATGTAACCTCGTACGCCGATTGCTGACAAGGTGAGCGGCGGCACTAAACACTCTTTCGGAGTACACACTTGTGGGAGGGCAACTTAGGTAGAATAAAGCCAGTTTGTGCAAGGGCCTCCAAATTGCCTCTTTTTCCTGCCAGTATAAGTACGGACTGTGTGACGTGCCTACTTGGATGCGGTCACTCATATAATCCTCCACCATTCTATCAATGTTGAGAGAATCATATGCAGTGACAGTAGACGACATGTCCGTAATCGTTGGCAGGTCCTTCAGTCCGGACCAGATGTCAGCATCAGCAGTCGCTCCAGACTGCCCTGCATCACCGCCAGCGGGTGGGCTCGGAATTCTGAGCCTTTTCCTCGCACCCCCAGTTGCGGGAGAATGTGAAGGAGGAGATGTTGACAGGTCGCGTTCCGCTTGACTTGACAATTTTGTCACCAGCAGGTCTTTCAACCCCAGCAGACCTGTGTCTGCCGGAAAGAGAGATCCAAGGTAGGCTTTAAATCTAGGATCGAGCACGGTGGCCAAAATGTAGTGCTCTGATTTCAACAGATTGACCACCCGTGAATCCTTGTTAAGCGAATTAAGGGCTGCATCCACAAGTCCCACATGCCTAGCGGAATCGCTCCGTGTTAGCTCCTTCTTCAATGCCTCCAGCTTCTTCTGCAAAAGCCTGATGAGGGGAATGACCTGACTCAGGCTGGCAGTGTCTGAACTGACTTCACGTGTGGCAAGTTCAAAGGGCATCAGAACCTTGCACAACGTTGAAATCATTCTCCACTGCACTTGAGACAGGTGCATTCCATCTCCTATATCGTGCTCAATTGTATAGGCTTGAATGGCCTTTTGCTGCTCCTCCAACCTCTGAAGCATATAGAGGGTTGAATTCCACCTCGTTACCACTTCTTGCTTCAGATGATGGCAGGGCAGGTTCAGTAGTTTTTGGTGGTGCTCCAGTCTTCTGTACGTGGTGCCTGTACGCCGAAAGTGTCCCGCAATTTTTCTGGCCACCGACAGCATCTCTTGCACGCCCCTGTCGTTTTTTAAAAAATTCTGCACCACCAAATTCAAGGTATGTGCAAAACATGGGACGTGCTGGAATTTGCCCATATTTAATGCACACACAATATTGCTGGCGTTGTCCGATGCCACAAATCCACAGGAGAGTCCAATTGGGGTAAGCCATTCCGCGATGATCTTCCTCAGTTGCCGTAAGAGGTTTTCAGCTGTGTGCGTATTCTGGAAAGCGGTGATACAAAGCGTAGCCTGCCTAGGAAAGAGTTGGCGTTTGCGAGATGCTGCTACTGGTGCCGCCGCTGCTGTTCTTGCGGCGGGAGTCCATACATCTACCCAGTGGGCTGTCACAGTCATATAGTCCTGACCCTGCCCTGCTCCACATGTCCGTGGTTAAGTGGACATTGGGTACAACTGCATTTTTTAGGACACTGGTGAGTCTTTTTCTGACGTCCGTGTACATTCTCGGTATCGCCTGCCTAGAGAAGTGGAACCTAGATGGTATTTGGTAACGGGGGCACACTGCCTCAATAAATTGTCTAGTTCCCTGTGAACTAACGGCGGATACCGGACGCACGTCTAACACCAACATAGTTGTCAAGGACTCAGTTATCCGCTTTGCAGTAGGATGACTGCTGTGATATTTCATCTTCCTCGCAAAGGACTGTTGAACAGTCAATTGCTTACTGGAAGTAGTACAAGTGGGCTTACGACTTCCCCTCTGGGATGACCATCGACTCCCAGCGGCAACAACAGCAGCGCCAGCAGCAGTAGGCGTTACACGCAAGGATGCATCGGAGGAATCCCAGGCAGGAGAGGACTCGTCAGACTTGCCAGTGACATGGCCTGCAGGACTATTGGCATTCCTGGGGAAGGAGGAAATTGACACTGAGGGAGTTGGTGGGGTGGTTTGCGTGAGCTTGGTTACAAGAAGAAGGGATTTACTGGTCAGTGGACTGCTTCCGCTGTCACCCAAAGTTTTTGAACTTGTCACTGACTTATTATGAATGCGCTGCAGGTGACGTATAAGGGAGGATGTTCCGAGGTGGTTAACGTCCTTACCCCTACTTATTACAGCTTGACAAAGGGAACACACGGCTTGACACCTGTTGTCCGCATTTCTGGTGAAATACCTCCACACCGAAGAGCTGATTTTTTTGGTATTTTCACCTGGCATGTCAACGGCCATATTCCTCCCATGGACAACAGGTGTCTCCCCGGGTGCCTGACTTAAACAAACCACCTCACCATCAGAATCCTTCTGGTCAATTTCCTCCCCAGCGCCAGCAACACCCATATCCTCCTCATCCTGGTGTACTTCAACACTGACATCTTCAATCTGACTATCAGGAACTGGACTGCGGGTGCTCCTTCCAGCACTTGCAGGGGGCATGCAAATAGTGGAAGGCGCATGCTCTTCACGTCCAGTGTTGGGAAGGTCAGGCATCGCAACCGACACAATTGGACTCTCCTTGTGGATTTGGGATTTCAAAGAACGCACAGTTCTTTGCGGTGCTTTTGCCAGCTTGAGTCTTTTCAGTTTTCTAGCGAGAGGCTGAGTGCTTCCATCCTCATGTGAAGCTGAACCACTAGCCATGAACATAGGCCAGGGCCTCAGCCGTTCCTTGCCACTCCGTGTGGTAAATGGCATATTGGCAAGTTTACGCTTCTCCTCCGACAATTTTATTTTAGGTTTTGGAGTCCTTTTTTTTCTGATATTTGGTGTTTTGGATTTGACATGCTCTGTACTATGACATTGGGCATCGGCCTTGGCAGACGACGTTGCTGGCATTTCATCGTCTCGGCCATGACTAGTGGCAGCAGCTTCAGCACGAGGTGGAAGTGGATCTTGATCTTTCCCTAATTTTGGAACCTCAACTTTTTTGTTCTCCATATTTTATAGGCAGAACTAAAAGGCACCTCAGGTAAACAATGGAGATGGATGGATTGGATACTAGTATACAATTATGGACGGACTGCCACGGTTAGGTGGTATAAAAAAACCACGGTTAGGTGGTATATATTGTAATACAATTATGGATGGACGGACTGCCTGCCGAGTGCCGACACAGAGGTAGCCACAGCCGTGAACTACCGCACTGTACACTGGTTGATAAAGAGATAGTAGTATACTCGTAACAACTAGTATGACTGACTATGACGGTATAAAGAATGAAAAAAAAAACCACGGTTAGGTGGTATATATTGTAATACAATTATGGATGGACGGACTGCCTGCCGAGTTCCGACACAGAGGTAGCCACAGCCGTGAACTACCGCACTGTACACTGGTTGATAAAGAGATAGTAGTATACTCGTAACAACTAGTATGACTGACTATGACGGTATAAAGAATGAAAAAAAAAACACGGTTAGGTGGTATATATTGTAATACAATTATGGATGGACGGACTGCCTGCCGACTGCCGACACAGAGGTAGCCACAGCCGTGAACTACCGCACTGTACACTGGTTGATAAAGAGATAGTAGTATACTCGTAACAACTAGTATGACACTATGACGGTATAAAGAATGAAAAAAAAACCACGGTTAGGTGGTATATATTATAATACAATTATGGATGGACGGACTGCCTGCCGACTGCCGACACAGAGGTAGCCACAGCCGTGAACTACCGCACTGTACACTGGTTGATAAAGAGATAGTAGTATACTCGTAACAACTAGTATGACACTATGACGGTATAAAGAATGAAAAAAAAACCACGGTTAGGTGGTATATATTATAATAATACAATTATGGATGGACGGACTGCCTGCCGACTGCCGACACAGAGGTAGCCACAGCCGTGAACTACCGCACTGTACACTGGTTGATAAAGAGATAGTAGTATACTCGTAACAACTAGTATGACTATGACGACGGTATAAAGAAAGAAAAAAAAATACCACGGTTAGGTGGTATATAATTATACAATTATGGATGGACGGACTGCCTGCCGAGTGCCGACTGCCGACACAGAGGTAGCCACAGCCGTGAACTACCGCACTGTACTGTGTCTGCTGCTAATATAGACTGGTTGATAAAGAGATAGTATACAACAATATACTACTATACTGGTGGTCAGGCACTGGTCACCACTAGTCACACTGGCAGTGGCACTCCTGCAGCAAAAGTGTGCACTGTTTAATTTTAAATTAATATAATATTATGTACTCCTGGCTCCTGCTATAACAACCTGCAGTGCTCCCCAGTCTCCCCCACAATTATTATAAGCTTTTATACATTGATGTGCAGCACACTGGGCTGAGCTGAGTGCACACAGACTGAGTCACACTGTGTGACTGCTGTGTATCGTTTTTTTCAGGCAGAGAACGGATATAGCAGAGAACGGATATATTAAATAAAAGTTAACTTAACAACAACTGCACTGGTCACTGTGGTAAACTCTGTCTGCACAATCTCTCTCTCTCTCTCTCTCTCTTCTAATCTATTCTAATGGAGAGGACGCCAGCCACGTCCTCTCCCTATCAATCTCAATGCACGTGTGAAAATGGCGGCGACGCGCGGCTCCTTATATAGAATCCGAGTCTCGCGAGAATCCGACAGCGTCATGATGACGTTCGGGCGCGCTCGGGTTAACCGAGCAAGGCGGGAAGATCCGAGTCGCTCGGACCCGTGAAAAAAAAAGTGAAGTTCGTGCGGGTTCGGATTCAAAGAAACCGAACCCGCTCATCTCTAATAATTAAGTACAGTCTCAAAGGACTTGGAGATGATATGTCCTTACCAACACTGATGCACTGGGTAGCTGATGGGATAAAGAAGCTGATGACTGAACTGACGGGAAATGCCGGATAGAACCGACACAGGTGGTGAGCTGTGAAATGGTGTCAGATGCCAGTGTAATGGAAGATCAGACCAGAAACACTGGTGATGCTAGAGATCGATGATGGAACACCGATGGTGACTTGGGATCGATGGCAGAACACCGATGGTGACTTGGGATCGATGGCGGAACACCGATGGTGACTTGGGATCGATGGCAGAACACTGATGGTGACTTGGGATCGATGACGGAACACCAATGGTGACTTGGGATCGATGGTGGAACACCAATGGTGACTTGGGATCAATGGCGGTACACCGATGGTGACTTGGGATCGATGGCGGAACACCGATGGTGACTTCGGATCGATGGTGGAACACCGATGGTGACTTGGGATCGATGACGGAACACCGATGGTGACTTGGGATCGATGACGGAACACCGATGGTGACTTGGGAACGATGGCGGAACACCAATGGTTACTGGCAGGGCAGAGCACAGCTGGAAGCCGGTGTCGGGTAATTGCCAGTCACAGGGTGCAATGATGAGACACTGTAGAGTCAGGCTGTACTGCAGAGAAAGTCCATGGCAGGACTGCACACTGGAATCACTGAAGACAACTGAAGCACTGACATCTTTCCACCCCAGGAACAGGATATTTATACCTGCTGGGAAGCGGGGATTGGCTGGGCAATTAACCAGAGACCAGAGTACAGCTGCTGGGTAATCAGGCTGAGAGCAGAGTGCAGCTGATAGGCTGAAAGGTAACATGTGACTAGGAAAACATGGCTGCGCCCATGTTAGCTTTTGGAGGGAAAGATTGTTTGTAACTTGCATGTGAAACTTAACCCTGATGCTGCCAGAATCACAGTAAAGAGATTTGAGACAATGAGATGCAGCGTGCTGCACACAGACAGTGCAGATGGAATCCAGGGTTGGAACGCTGGGACAGTCTCAGGAGGCACTTGGAAGGTAAATACTGATAAGGAATTTCCTGGATCGTGACACTCTCCTTTCATAATCCCTCCTGCCCACTACGGTCTGCCAATGACTGTCACCTCTTCTCTACCCTGGTCACTGCTTCCCTTGCTCGAATTCAAGATTTTACCTGTGCTGAAGCCTATCAGTAGAATGCAGTTCCTTGCTCCATTAAACTCTCCCCGACCTTGCAAAGCTTCAAATGGGCACTGAAAACCCACCTATAACTCAAAGCGTACCCTTCTGATGCATGCATATCCTAGTCCTGAGGCTGCTCCTCCAACTCCCAGCCTCATGCCAAGACCATCTCTGGTTTGCTTACATCCTGCCATCAGGCTACCTCCCTTTTGCTTGCACTTCATGTCATCTGTCTGTTGCCCCTTCCCACTAGATTGTTAGAGCAGCCCTCTCTTCCCTCTTGTTGTCAAAGCCTCCTACTCAGCGACCATCTTTACCTGCATATTCTCCTGCTGGTATAGACTCATCTCTATCTATGGCCACCAGCTCCTAGTGATATGCTTTTTACTGTAATGTTAATTTCTGTCTCCCTGTACTGTTTTATTGTATGCCCTTTGTATGGCGCTGCAAAACACTTATGGCGCCTTATAAAATAAATGTAAAAAATAATAATAATAATTATACAGTATGTACTTCGGGCGTAATTCATACCTAATCGTAGCAGCAAATTTGTTAGCAGTTAGGCAAAACCATGTGCACTGCAGGTGTGGCAGATATAACATGTGCAGAGAGAGTTAGATTTGGGTGGGTTATATTGTTATCTGTGCAGGGTAAATACTGGCTGCTTTATTTCTACACTGCAATTTAGATTTCAGTTTGAACACACCCCACCCAAATCTAACTCTCTCTGCACATGTTATATCTCCCCCCCCCCCCCACCCCCTGCAGTGCACATGGGGTCTAATTCAGACCTGATCACTCACTAGGGATTTTTTGCACTACTGTGAGTAGATAGTCGCTGCCCATAGGGGAGTGTATTTTTGCTTTGCAAGTGTGTGACATCGTGTGCAGCTGAGCGGTACAAAAAACTTTGTGCAGTTTCTGAGTTGCCCAGGACTTACTCAGCCGCTGCCAACACTTCAGCCTGTCCAGGGTCGGAATTGACGTCAGACACCCGCCCTGCAAACGCTTGGACATGCCTGCATTTTTCCAAACACTTCCTGAAAATGTTCAGTTGCCAGCCACAAACGTCTTCTTCCTGTCAATCTCCTTGCGATTAGCTGTGCGAATGGATTCTTTGCTCAAACCCATCGCACAGCAACGATCCGTGTTGTACCCGTGCAATGTGCCTGCGCATTGCAGTGCATATGCATGTGCAGTGCTGACCTGATCACAGCGCTGCAAAAAAAGCTAGCGTGCAATCAGGTCTGAATGACCCCCATGATTTTGCCCAACTGCTAACAAATTTGCTGCTATGATCAGGTCTGAATGACCCCCTTAATGCTTTCACTTTGATCTTTCAGTTATCTGCTTTACTAAATTGTGACACAAAAGAATAATAAATACTGATAATTGTTTTTCTGTATGAGGAATAAGAGGAACGGCACTATATACTTGTCAAGTCTGAATCTGGGAAGAATGTACATTTGTAAATTTGATACAAATATGCAAAATAATATTCCTAAAAACGAAGCTTGGAAAATACGTAGATTGTAAAAAATTCTTCCCTCAATTACAGCAGAAACAATTCTGATAAATATTTGGCTGAGAAAAGATGAAACATGGATAAAAGAGCTGTAGAGGTTTCTATGTACAGAATATATCATAATGACCTGGTATTGGACGGAGTAATTACACGCACTGCATGTACAGAATATGTCATAATGACCTGGTATTGGCCGGAGTAATTACACGCACTGCATGTACAGAATAGGTCATAATGACCTGGTATTAGATGGAGTAATTACACGCACTGTATGTACAGAATATGTCATAATGACCTGGTATTGGCCGGAGTAATTACACGCACTGCATGTACAGAATATGTCATAATGACCTGGTATTGGCCGGAGTAATTACACGCACTGCATGTACAGAATATGTCATAATGACCTGGTATTGGCCGGAGTAATTACACGCACTGCATGTACAGAATATGTCATAATGACCTGGTATTGGCCGGAGTAATTACACGCACTGCATGTACAGAATATGTCATAATGACCTGGTATTGGCCGGAGTAATTACACGCACTGTATGTACAGAATATGTCATAATGACCTGGTATTGGCCGGAGTAATTACACGCACTGTATGTACAGAATATGTCATAATGACCTGGTATTGGCCGGAGTAATTACACGCACTGCATGTACAGAATATGTCATAATGACCTGGTATTGGCCGGAGTAATTACACGCACTGCATGTACAGAATATGTCATAATGACCTGGTATTGGCCGGAGTAATTACTCGCACTGCATGTACAGAATATGTCATAATGACCTGGTATTGGCCGGAGTAATTACACGCACTGCATGTACAGAATACGTCATAATGACATGGTATTGGCCGGAGTAATTACACGCACTGTATGTACAGAATATGTCATAATGACCCGGTATTGGACGGAGTAAGTACACGCACTGTATGTACAGAATACATCATAATGACCTGGTATTGGCCGGAGTAATTACTCGCACTGCATGTACAGAATATGTCATAATGACCTGGTATTGGCCGGAGTAATTACACACACTGTATGTACAGAATATGTCATAATGACCTGGTATTGGCCGGAGTAATTACTCGCACTGCATGTACAGAATATGTCATAATGACCTGGTATTGGCCGGAGTAATTACACGCACTGTATGTACAGAATATGTCATAATGACCTGGTATTGGCCGGAGTAATTACTCGCACTGCATGTACAGAATATGTCATAATGACCTGGTATTAGATGGAGTAATTACACGCACTGTATGTACAGAATATGTCATAATGACCTGGTATTGGCCGGAGTAATTACACGCACTGCATGTACAGAATATGTCATAATGACCTGGTATTGGACGGAGTAATTACACGCACTGTATGTACAGAATATGTCATAATGACCTGGTATTGGACGGAGTAAAAACACGCACTGCATGTACAGAATATGTCATAATGACCTGGTATTGGACGGAGTAATTACACGCACTGCATGTACAGAATATGTCATAATGACCTGGTATTGGACGGAGTAATTACACGCACTGCATGTACAGAATATGTCATCATGACCTGGTATTGGCCGGAGTAATTACACGCACTGCATGTACAGAATACATCATAATGACCTGGTATTGGCCGGAGTAATTACACGCACTGTATGTACAGAATATGTCTTAATGACCTGGTATTGGACGGAGTAATTACACGCACTGTATGTACAGAATACATCATAATGACCTGGTATTGGACGGAGTAAGTACACGCACTGCATGTACAGAATATGTCATAATGACATGGTATTGGCCGGAGTAATTACACGCACTGTATGTACAGAATATGTCATAATGACCCGGTATTGGACGGAGTAAGTACACGCACTGTATGTACAGAATACATCATAATGACCTGGTATTGGACGGAGTAAGTACACGCTCTGTATGTACAGAATACATCATAATGACCTGGTATTGGACAGAGTAAGTACACGCACTGCATGTACAGAATACATCATAATGACCTGGTATTGGACGGAGTAAGTACACGCACTGTATGTACAGAATACATCATAATGACCTGGTATTGGCCGGAGTAATTACATGCACTGTATATACAGAATACATCATAATGACCTGGTATTGGACGGAGTAATTACACGCACTGTATGTACAGAATACATCATAATGACTTGGTATTGGATGGAGTAATTACACGCACTGCATGTACAGAATACATCATAATGACCTGGTATTAGATGGAGTAATTACACGCACTGCATGTACAGAATACATCATAATGACCTGGTATTGGACGGAGTAATTACACGCACTGCATGTGCAGAATACATCATAATGACCTGGTATTGGACGGAGTAAGTACACGCACTGTATGTACAGAATACATCATAATGACCTGGTATTGGACGGAGTAATTACACGCACTGTATGTACAGAATACATCATAATGACCTGGTATTGGACAGAGTAAGTACACGCACTGCATGTGTTAACTTGATGAATCTTAATGAAGAAGAATAACTCTATAAATGTTAATATGTGCTGAAATTTGATGAGTTGTAAATGATCTGTTACATAGTTACCTTCATTCTTCTGCTGTTACTCTGCAAATGCTCATTATAATCAGAATATAGACTGAAGAAAGCTGTGTGTCATTTGTAATGTATTTATGTTTTGATACAGTAATAATTGCCATTCCCCGCCCTCATCCTTGGTGTCATCATCTATTACATGTATTACTGTTATTTAGGGTTCTATGTATTAGAGAGATAAAGGACCAGCCAATGGGCTCCTAACTTCCGTGTTTCAGCGAGTGTTTAAATAATACCAGTTAGGAGCTGATTAGTTGGTACATTATCTCTGTTCTCTTTATTTCTCCCCAAGGCTTAATACACAGACCCCCTAGTGCTCACCACTACTTAGTCCTCCTACTTCCAATGTCATGCCTCCAGCCCTTCTGTCTACCCGAAACTCTGCTGCCCAACTCATTTTTCTACCCAGCCACTGCACCTCAGTCACTCTACGGGCTCTCTGTCCCAAACTCCTCTAACTCTCCTTCGATGCTATCAACTACTCCTTCAATCCTCCAGTCTCATTTAGCTGTCAGACTGCCTCCACCACCTATGTTCTGCCTGGACTACTCCCATCCTGCTACAATCCTTTGTAATGCCCCATCATGCTCTATCATACACTTACCCATCCTACCATCCTAAAAGTTATCTCTTCTGTCAAGCATATTACCCCTCTCCCACTACCGCCTCTACTATCGCAAACTCTGCTTCCCTTGACCTTTATGTGTACACCCACAGCTCCTTCTGGAATCACTGGCCACTGCAATATACAATATACTGTTATTTAGCATCAATTACATGCATTAGACATTACCCAGTTATCTATTTGGACAACACATCCTCAAGCAAGTCTGGCCTTCCCGCTAAGTCACGTATGCCCTTAGTTTCCACAACTCTGATGGTTTCCCAAACTCATCAGCATTCTATGGGACTCAGGAAGTGGCATAACGAGCTTCGTTTAAGAGATTAGCTCATAGCTGGTTGATGTGTTCCCTGTAAAAAAGATCAATGCTGCCTGAGATCCTGTGAGCCATCCAGATAATGAGAAAAACATATACATCATTCACTTTAAGAATTGGAAGGGATAAGAGATAAAATAATTTTAAGGGGAAAATCTTGCAGAGGCCGTCCCACTGGGGACGTTGCTTATAAGGCCTGTATCCCATCTGAACCTGACCATACTGCATGTAGTGTTTGGTTATTATATACAACAAATGTCTATCAAACAATGGAGCCAAACTGACATCTCTGCAGTAAATTGATTAATGGCATTACTATCACCAGAGTCTCCTCAATACTGCCTATACTGTGTGAAGAGCTTCCTTATGAATACCACAAACAAATTTGTCTCTGATTATTTTATTGGCGATGGCACCAAAATCACATTTTTTAGCTACAGTATCTTTAATGTGGACATGTATAATTCTACATTTTCATCATGATTTTGGTTTGTGGAATCAAATATATTTAAGTCCATTATTACATTCTTTACAGGTTATCATATCTACCCAAACTTTTTAGCAGCACTTCGGGGTCTTCATTATCCTCCCATTCCTCAAAGATACATGTGTGTGCACTATCTATTGCCTTTGAATAAGCAAAATTTAGTAAAGTGTCTGTTTGTACCCTTTGTGACTTCTTAGACAGTCCAGTGACGCAGTATACATTCCATTCATCTTCTGAACTGAAGCCAGTTCTCAGTGATGTTTTCATGTTGGGATGGTGGGAGGAGACATTGAGCCATGTCTGCCAACTTCTGACACCATGTAGATGTGGGTGTAGAAAGACTTAAATGACAACTTTCAGGAGAGAAACAAAATTTGTTTACTCAGCATGACATACCTAACAAGACAAATAACATGAGCTTTCCCAGCATGCACATACAAGAGACCTAATCGTCTTCCAAGCCCTTGATGGTCATACAATTTCAAGAAAAAAAAACAACTGTTAAAAAAACTTGGACATACTGTACCTCCCAAAATTGGAGATTCAAGGAGTGGGACCCGGCTTCGGGAGAAGGAGATGGGGCTTCTTGGCACCCCCATTTCCATCACGGTGGGCATATACCCAGCACTCTCTGAGGTGCTAGGCTGCCCTCAAATTCCCAATACAGGTTAAAAAAAATATATAACAAGTCCCAGTAAACAGAACTTAATGTTCTAAATTCCAAAACTATTTTTTATTTTATTTATTAAGTTGTTTATATAGAACAAACATTTTCCGCCACACTTTCAAGAGAACATGTGCCCACTTACACCAGTCCCTGCCCCAGTGCTGCTTACAGTCTATATGCCTGATATAGAAGTGCATGCACGTCCCATCACTGCTGCTTCTCTACTCACAGCGGCCATATGAAATTATGCAAACGTCCAGGCCACCATCTTTTGTAAAAAGACGCTGTTGTCTTCTCAAATCCACCAATGGCATACCTCTCAAGTTTCTCAGAATGGCCGCCACACCTATAATGCCAGAATCAGTGAATCTGCATAAAAATTTACAGTCACAGGCTGAGATACAGCCCAAAAATTGTCACAAAACCTCCTCCCACAAGTAGTTGCTTCCTGTCACTCAATCTGCTTCCTTATCCAGTCTGCAATCGCTGTTTGAAGACCATTGTTGAGCATGCACAGTGTGACTCTGATTATGGGCAGTACTGAAACCATAACACAACCTCATATGAATCAGCACCTCTGAATCAGGCCCTTTTTCTGTACACTTACAAAAAGACAAATATTCACCAAGCACTCTGCAATGGGACAGCACAAGAGACTTACATCATACTGTACATGTTACTATAATGTATGACCCATTGCAGTGTGCTGGGGGAATTTTAGTTTAGTTTTTTTCAGTCTAGATTAACCCTTCCTTACTCTGTGATGGGTAGGTAAATTAATTTGGAACAATTTCAATTCTGTGTCATTTATATTGTGTACCACATGATGATACACATACACACCAGGATTAATTTCTTCATTGTGACTCAATTAATTTCACAGAGGGTTGATTCTAAAAACCAAAACAAATAAAACCCAGCAATAAGTCTTATAAATGGGCATTCATTACTCAGTACAGATATAACTATAAAACATAAAGACAAACACTGGAAAAAATGGAGGATCTTATCTAAATTAATGATTTACCCAAACATTTAGTACAAAAATTAAAGATGTGTACAGAACCATCATGTTTGGATTTGGTTCCAAATCTTCATCATATTTTGATTTTTTCAAAATGACCCTCAAATGTTTTTGTTTAAATTTTGGATTTCATAAAAAAAAAGCAGCTTAACTCAATATTAATTTCCATTAATTGCATGTTAATTTTGAATTCCTTACAGCCATTAATATTGTTTACACCAAAATTGGAAAAAGGCTGCAACAAGCTGGCTGGTTATGCTAAGTATACAAAAGAGTAGAGGATGACCCCCTGGTTGATTGTGCACTGGATCTGTAGTAGATTAAATAACAATAGTCACTATAAACCAGCAATTTTAAGATGAAATTATTAATCATGAATTTTTGAGAAATATCTTGTGCTGGAGGTGCACCAGAAAGCAAAATTAAAATGTAAGGGTTTGCAAGTGAGCAGGTGTAGAGGAAACCTGCTCTAAGAAGGCTTTCTTTGTGGTGCACTCTTTTATTATATTATGAAAAATTCGTTAATTAAAACATAACTTTTATTTAGTTCTATAAAATATAGGACAATTACATACTAATGTTTAAAAATAAAAACCATACAGTACTTTAAACTATATATTCACCTGTATAAGCAAGTAGTCATTTTAGCTCGCAGTTCCACAGAAGTGAGAATACTTTTCCGTAGATACAGGGTAAAGATCAGCTTCAAATGCGAAAATATAATCTATTGATATCCACCAAATTGTGGACAGTGTAACCACAGGCCAAAATAATTTTTTTGTGTATAGGTATTGCTGAGTAATCGATTCCTTAATGGTATGTGTGGTACCAGTTAATAATAGGCCTGTAAGAATTACACTGATTACATGGTAGCAGTCACTAAAAACGGCTTAAGAGGTATAACAATTAAAATAGTTGCAAGTATTCAATATAAAAACTCAGCTTTGGCATATGTTTTCTGTGTGAAAAACAGTAATTGTTACCGTGCTAGTTGCTGATTGGTAACACTTGTTACCACTTCCTTGAATTTAGGCACATTGATACATATCAAACTACAGTGTTTCCAAAGCAGACATAGATGTCAACAGTTTATACTGATGAAATCAGGCATCACTGACCTAAGCTAGAATATGAAATAGCTTGATTACAAAGATCTTGCTGATGAATGTTTCTGTGAATATATCACAACAATCAGAAAGAGCAGCAGGATGGCAATACCATGCAGTTATTAGCATATATCCCAGAAATGATGATGACGACATAAATCACTTGGATGTGCCCTGGATTAAAATAGGTGTCAATAATAAAGCTTACTAACTTCCGAGCACTTGGTGTGAAATAATGTCTCAGATACTTCAAAATAATTATAACGGTATTGTGCATTTACTGACATAGAATGTCAAATTTAAATAGCATGAGAGATGTATAGGTATCTCAGTGTATAAGTGAGAGACACCCTTCTACTGTTATCCCATGTGCCAAATGACAGTGAATGGGTATAATGAGAGCGGGATAGTTTCCACACACTGAGACAGAAAAAAGAAGCAGTAACGTCAACTTCTGCTGTCCCTTGAAAAAACCTGATCCTCCCTGATATAAATCTACATTGCAGGGAGAAAGGTGGAGATTTGCAATGGATGAGAGGGTTGACTGAAATACCTGTACAGGAATATTGTAGATATCCCCTCAATCCTCACAGGGGAGAGTGCACTGCCCTGCTGCTGCTGGTGCTATGCTAGACTGGTGCCGCAGGTCATCACCGCTACTCCAGAGATCTCCGTGTGGCGGTGGGTAGGCTGTATGAGCCGATGCGGTTAGCGGCTACCTCTCGGCCGCTAGTGACTGCTGCCGGGCGGCGGGTCACGTGTGCACAGCACGTAGCCCGTCCACCTTCTCCGCTGACGTACGTTTCGCAATTAAAGGCTTGTTCACAGTCGGACACTCTCAGTGTCATGTTGCCTAATATTTAAAGCATTCCCGGGCAAAACTAACCCGCTTATCACCAATGATTAAAAATGAATTATTAAGTTGGAATAGAGTAGTATATTTACTATTGCCATATAATATCTCAAGTTAGATTGCATAATAGCAGTATAGGAGTTTATTAAGTAGATTGGATACTGCGATTTAAACGTTTAATAAGTTTTTTGTAAATAAACAATCATAGGTGGCTAATTAGTAAGATCAATTCAGTCACATTATAGTAATAAGCATTAATCATAACTAATTTTTATTTAGACATGTCACAGGTAATAAACATCTACATTTGACTTATGTTATTTCATATTGGATGGACCTATTTATTGTCTCCATCATAAAGTAGATAGTAGCGTATTTGAAACAGAAAACTAATCAATAATGTTATGATGATAGTCTAACGCAATATTCTCAGGTCTAAAACAAACATTACATTTTATAATTATTAAAAATAATAATAATAATGATAACAATAATAATAATAAATAGATTAATGGAAGGCTGTGGTTATAGTCTTAATAATATGAACACCACAACCTACATATGAGTACAAGATGTCCATTAGGAGAAAAGAGAATAATAGATAGTATTTTATAAGTGACAATAAACGGGGACTGTGCTTTCTGAGACTGGTCGAATAAACGAGATAAATGAGATATGACTAGGATACATGAGCTTTTCTGTAGCTAGAATAATAGAGAAATAAATTATAATAATTATAATAGAATTGTGATGAGGAAAGTAAAACATGGGCATTTTTTCTATCATACTGTATTGTCATGCTAATATATTAAATGTCCAAATTGATGGAATGCAGATGTCCTCATATATATGGGAAAAAATGTGTAAATTATTATTAATTGTGTAGGTATCCTATTCGATAGACGTGCATACAGTCACTTATAAATTGACATATAATTGTCGGTGTATATCTACAGGTTATTAGGATCATGTATACACTTAAGTTTTGAGTGTTATACTGATATATTGTTAATTTATTTGAGTGGTAAGAAGGCACTAAAATTAATTTGTTCATTCAGCCCATAAGGGGTGACTGTGTTGAGTTGAAAAATCCATTTGCTCTCCATTCTCAGTAATTCTCATGTGGCGTATCCCCCTCTGATGCCCATTTTAAGTTTTTCAAGTCCAAAAAATTCCAAATCTTTGGATTGCTGTGCATGTTCCTTAAGAAAATGTCTTGCTATAGAGGTCAATTGTTTACATTTTCCTCTATCTTTTTCGGCATTCCTAATGTTGCATATATGTTCCAAAATTCTTATTTTTACCATGCGTGTGGTCATGCCCACGTACATCATGGTGCACGGACATTTGATGCAATATATCATGTTGGATGTTTTGCAGTTAATAAAATCCTGTATAACAATTTCCTGTCCGTTTCTATTTGTGATGGTCATTCTTTTGCTCACATGTTTACAGACCTTACATGTTCCACAGGGATATGTGCCTTTGATTTTGCTCTCATGTACCCCCTGTTTGCAGAAATGGCTCTTAACCAATTTATCCCTTAAGCTAGGTGATCTCCTCCAGCTCATGGCTACACCTGGCCCTAATTTGGCTGCTAGGTCAGCATCATTGAGTAGTATTGGCCAATGTTTATTAATTGCTGTTTTGATCTGACCCCATTCCTGGCAAAAGTCACCCACAAATCTTATCTCCGATTGTTCCTTACTTTCCTTTGTCTGAGTTTTGTTACTTTTTTGAAAGATGAGAGACTGTTACAAAGTGTTACCAATCAGCAACTAGCACGGTAACAATTACTGTTTTTCACACAGAAAACATATGCCAAAGCTGAGTTTTCATATGGAATACTTGCAACTATTTTAATTGTTATACCTCTTAAGCCGTTTTTAGTGACCATGTAATCAGTGTAATTCTTACAGGCCTATTATTAACTGGTACCACACATACCATTAAGGAATCAATTATCTCAGCAATACCTATACACAAAAAAAATCTTTTAGCCTGTGGTTACACTGTCCACAATTTGGTGGATATCAATAGATTATATTTTCGCATTTGAAGCTGATCTTTACCCTGTATCTACGGAAAAGTATTCTCACTATTGTGGAACTGCGAGCTAAAATGATTACTTGCTTATACAGGTGAATATATAGTTTAAAGAACTGTATGGTTTTTATTTTTAAACATTAGTGTGTAATTGTCCTATATTTTATAGAACTAAATAAAAGTTATACATTTTAATTTTGCTTTCTGGTGCACCTCCAGCACAAGATATTTCTCAAAAATTCTTGATTAATAATTTCTTCTTAAAATTGCTGGTTTATAGTGACTATTGTTATTAAATCTACCACAGATCCAGTGCACAATCAACCAGGGGGTCATCCTCTACTCTTTTTTATACTTAGCATAACCAGCCTGCTTGTTGCAGCCTTTTTCCATTTTTGGTGTAAACAATATTAATGGCTGTAAGGAATTCTAAATTAACATGCAATTAATGGAAATTAATATTGAGTTGAGCTGCTTTTTTTTTTATGAAATCCAAAATTTAAACCAAAACATTTGAGGGTCTTTTTGAAAAAATCAAAATATGATGAAGATTTTGAACCAAATCCAAACATGATGGTTCTGTACACATCTTTAATTTTTGTACTAAATGTTTGGGTAAATCATTAATTTAGATAAGATCCTCCATTTTTTCCAGTGTTTGTCTTTATGTTTTATAGTGAGATCTGTACTGAGTAATGAATGCCCATTTATAAGACTTATTGCTGGGTTTTATTTGTTTTGGTTTTTAGAATCAACCCTCTGTGAAGTTAATTGAGTCACAATGAAGAAATTAATCCTGGTGTGTATGTGTATCATCATGTGGTACACAATATAAGTGACACAGAATTGAAATTGTTCCAAATTTATTTACCTACCCATCACAGAGTAAGGAAGGGTTATTAATCTAGACTGAAAAAACTAAACTAAAATTCCCCCAGCACACTGCAATGGGTCATACATTATAGTAACATGTACAGTATGATGCAAGTCTCTTGTGCTGTCCCATTGCAGAGTGCTTGGTGAATATTTATCTTTTTGTAAGTGTACAGAAAAAGGGCCTGCTTCAGAGGTGCTGATTCATATGGGGTTGTGTTATGGTTTCAGTACTGCCCATAATCAGAGTCGCACTGCGCATGCTCAACAATGGTCTTCAAACAGCGATTGCAGACTGGATTAGGAAGCAGATTGAGTGACAGGCAGCAACTACTTGTGGGAGGAGGTTTTGTGACAATTTTTGGGCTGTATCTCAGCCTGTGACTGTAAATTTTTATGCAGATTCACTGATTCTGGCATTATAGGTGTGGCGGCCATTCTGAGAAACTTGAGAGGTATGCCATTGGTGGATTTGAGAAGACAACAGCGTCTTTTTACAAAAGATGGTGGCCTGGACGTTTGCATAATTTCATATGGCCGCTGTGAGTAGAGAAGCAGCAGTGATGGGACGTGCATGCACTTCCATATCAAGCATATAGACTGTAAGCAGCACTGGGGCAGGGAATGATGTAAGTGGGCACATGTTCTCTTGAAAGTGTGGCGGAAAATGTTTGTTCTATATAAACAACTTAATAAATAAAATAAAAAATAGTTTTGGAATTTAGAACATTAAGTTCTGTTTACTGGGACTTGTTATATATTTTTTTAACCTGTATTGGGAATTTGGGGGCAGCCCAGCACCTCTGAGAGTACTGGGTATATGCCCACCGTGATGGAAATGGGGGTGCCAAGAAGCCCCACCGCCTTCTCCCGAAGCCGGGTCCTACTCCTTGAATCTCCAATTTTGGGAGGTACAGTATGTCCAAATTTTTTTAACAGTTGTTTTTTTTTCTTTACTTCTGAAATTGTATGACCATCAAGGGCTTGGAAGACGATTAGGTCTCTTGTATGTGCATGCTGGGAAAGCTCATGTTATTTGTCTTGTTAGGTATGTCATGCTGAGTAAACAAATTTTGTTTCTCTCCTGAAAGTTTTCATTTAAGTCTTTCTACACCCACATCTACATGGTGTCAGAAGTTAGCAGACATGGCTCAATGTCTCCTCCCACCATCCCAACATGAAAACATCACTGAGAACTGGCTCCAGTTCAGAAGATGAATGGAGTGTATACTGCGTCACTGGACTGTCTAAGAAGTCACAAAGGGTACAAACAGACACTTCACTAAATTTTGCTTATTCAAAGGCAATAGATAGTGCACACATAAGTATCTTTGAGGAATGGGAGGATAATGAAGACCCCGAAGTGCTGCTAAAAAGTTTGAGTAGATATGATAACCTGTAAAGAATGTAATAATGGACTTAAATATATTTGATTCCACAAACCAAAATCATGATGAAAATGTAGAATTATACATGTCCACATTAAAGATACTGTAGCTAAAAAATTTGATTTTGGTGCAATCGCCAATAAACTAATCAGAGACAAATTTGTTTGTAGTATTCATAAGGAAGCTCTTCACACAGTATAGGCAGTATTGAGGAGACTCTGGTGATAGTAATGCCATTAATCAATTTACTGCAGAGATGTCAGTTTGGCTCCATTGTTTGATAGACATTTGTTGTATATAATAACCAAATACTACATGCAGTATGGTCAGGTTCAGATGGGATACAGGTCTTATAAGCAACTTCCCCAGTGGGACGGCCTCTGCAAGATTTTCCCCTTAAAATTATTTTATTTATCTCTTATCCCTTCCAATTCTTAAAGTGAATGATGTATATGTTTTTCTCATTATCTGGATGGCTCACAGGATCTCAGGCAGCATTGATCTTTTTTACAGGGAACACATCAACCAGCTATGAGCTAATCTCTTAAACGAAGCTCGTTATGCCACTTCCTGAGTCCCATAGAATGCTGATGAGTTTGGGAAACCATCAGAGTTGTGGAAACTAAGGGCATATGTGACTTAGCGGGAAGGCCAGACTTGCTTGAGGATGTGTTGTCCAAATAGATAACTGGGTAATGTCTTATGCATGTCATTGATGCTAAATAACAGTATATTGTATATTGCAGTGGCCAGTGATTCCAGAAGGAGCTGTGGGTGTACACATAAAGGTCAAGGGAAGTAGAGTTTGCGATAGTAGAGGCGGTAGTGGGAGAGGGGTAATATGTTTGGCAGAAGAGATAACTTTTGAGGATGGTAGGATGGGTAAGTGTATGATAGAGCATGATGGGGCATTACAAAGGATTGTAGCAGGATGGGAGTAGTCCAGGCAGAACATAGGTGGTGGAGGCAGTCTGACAGCTAAATGAGACTGGAGGATTGGAGGAGTAGTTGATAGCATCGAAGGAGAGTTAGAGGAGTTTGGGACAGAGAGCCCGTAGAGTGACTGAGGTGCAGTGGCTGGGTAGGAAAATGAGATCGGCAGCAGAGTTTCGGGTAGACAGAAGGGCTGGAGGCATGACATTGGAAGTAGGAGGACTAAGTAGTGGTGAGCACTAGGGGGTCTGTGTATTAAGCCTTGGGGAGAAATAAAGAGAACAGAGATAATGTACCAACTAATCAGCTCCTAACTGGTATTATTTAAACACTCGCTGAAACACGGAAGTTAGGAGCCCATTGGCTGGTCCTTTATCTCTCTAATACATAGAACCCTAAATAACAGTAATACATGTGATAGATGATGACACCAAGGATGAGGGCGGGGAATGGCAATTATTACTGTATCAAAACATAAATACATTACCAATGACACACAGCTTTCATCAGTCTATATTCTGATTATAATGAGCATTTGCAGAGTAACAGCAGAAGAATGAAGGTAACTATGTAACAGATCATTAACAACTCATCAAATTTCAGCACATATTAACATTTATAGAGTTATTCTTCTTCATTAAGATTCATCAAGTTAACAGATGCAGTGCGTGTAATTACTCCGTCCAATACCAGGTCATTATGATGTATTCTGTACATACAGTGCGTGTAATTACTCCGGCCAATACCAGGTCATTATGACATATTCTGTACATGCAGTGCGTGTAATTACTCCGGCCAATACCAGGTCATTATGACATATTCTGTACATACAGTGCGTGTAATTACTCCGGCCAATACCAGGTCATTATGATGTATTCTGTACATACAGTGCGTGTAATTACTCCGGCCAATACCAGGTCATTATGACATATTCTGTACATACAGTGCGTGTAATTACTCCGGCCAATACCAGGTCATTATGACATATTCTGTACATGCAGTGCGTGTAATTACTCCGGCCAATACCAGGTCATTATGACATATTCTGTACATGCAGTGCGTGTAATTACTCCGGCCAATACCAGGTCATTATGACATATTCTGTACATGCAGTGCGTGTAATTACTCCGGCCAATACCAGGTCATTATGACATATTCTGTACATACAGTGCGTGTAATTACTCCGGCCAATACCAGGTCATTATGACATATTCTGTACATACAGTGCGTGTAATTACTCCGGCCAATACCAGGTCATTATGACATATTCTGTACATGCAGTGCGAGTAATTACTCCGGCCAATACCAGGTCATTATGACATATTCTGTACATACAGTGCGTGTAATTACTCCGGCCAATACCAGGTCATTATGACATATTCTGTACATATAGTGTGTGTAATTACTCCGGCCAATACCAGGTCATTATGACATATTCTGTACATGCAGTGCGTGTAATTACTCCGGCCAATACCAGGTCATTATGACATATTCTGTACATACAGTGCGTGTAATTACTCCGGCCAATACCAGGTCATTATGACATATTCTGTACATGCAGTGCGTGTAATTACTCCGGCCAATACCAGGTCATTATGACATATTCTGTACATACAGTGCGTGTAATTACTCCGGCCAATACCAGGTCATTATGACATATTCTGTACATGCAGTGCGAGTAATTACTCCGGCCAATACCAGGTCATTATGACATATTCTGTACATACAGTGCGTGTAATTACTCCGGCCAATACCAGGTCATTATGACATATTCTGTACATATAGTGTGTGTAATTACTCCGGCCAATACCAGGTCATTATGACATATTCTGTACATGCAGTGCGTGTAATTACTCCGGCCAATACCAGGTCATTATGACATATTCTGTACATACAGTGCGTGTAATTACTCCGGCCAATACCAGGTCATTATGACATATTCTGTACATGCAGTGCGTGTAATTACTCCGTCCAATACCAGGTCATTATGACATATTCTGTACATGCAGTGCGTGTAATTACTCCGGCCAATACCAGGTCATTATGACATATTCTGTACATGCAGTGCGTGTAATTACTCCGTCCAATACCAGGTCATTATGACATATTCTGTACATGCAGTGCGTGTAATTACTCCGGCCAATACCAGGTCATTATGACATATTCTGTACATGCAGTGCGTGTAATTACTCCGTCCAATACCAGGTCATTATGACATATTCTGTACATACAGTGCGTGTAATTACTCCGGCCAATACCAGGTCATTATGACATATTCTGTACATGCAGTGCGAGTAATTACTCCAGCCAATACCAGGTCATTATGACATATTCTGTACATACAGTGCGTGTAATTACTCCGGCCAATACCAGGTCATTATGACATATTCTGTACATACAGTGCGTGTAATTACTCCGGCCAATACCAGGTCATTATGACATATTCTGTACATACAGTGCGTGTAATTACTCCGGCCAATACCAGGTCATTATGACATATTCTGTACATACAGTGCGTGTAATTACTCCGGCCAATACCAGGTCATTATGACATATTCTGTACATGCAGTGCGAATAATTACTCCGGCCAATACCAGGTCATTATGACATATTCTGTACATACAGTGCGTGTAATTACTCCGGCCAATACCAGGTCATTATGACATATTCTGTACATGCAGTGCGTGTAATTACTCCGTCCAATACCAGGTCATTATGACATATTCTGTACATACAGTGCGTGTAATTACTCCGGCCAATACCAGGTCATTATGACATATTCTGTACATGCAGTGCGTGTAATTACTCCGTCCAATACCAGGTCATTATGACATATTCTGTACATGCAGTGCGTGTAATTACTCCGGCCAATACCAGGTCATTATGACATATTCTGTACATGCAGTGCGTGTAATTACTCCGTCCAATACCAGGTCATTATGACATATTCTGTACATGCAGTGCGTGTAATTACTCCGGCCAATACCAGGTCATTATGACATATTCTGTACATGCAGTGCGTGTAATTACTCCGTCCAATACCAGGTCATTATGACATATTCTGTACATACAGTGCGTGTAATTACTCCGGCCAATACCAGGTCATTATGACATATTCTGTACATGCAGTGCGAGTAATTACTCCAGCCAATACCAGGTCATTATGACATATTCTGTACATACAGTGCGTGTAATTACTCCGGCCAATACCAGGTCATTATGACATATTCTGTACATACAGTGCGTGTAATTACTCCGGCCAATACCAGGTCATTATGACATATTCTGTACATACAGTGCGTGTAATTACTCCGGCCAATACCAGGTCATTATGACATATTCTGTACATACAGTGCGTGTAATTACTCCGGCCAATACCAGGTCATTATGACATATTCTGTACATGCAGTGCGAATAATTACTCCGGCCAATACCAGGTCATTATGACATATTCTGTACATACAGTGCGTGTAATTACTCCGGCCAATACCAGGTCATTATGACATATTCTGTACATGCAGTGCGTGTAATTACTCCGTCCAATACCAGGTCATTATGACATATTCTGTACATGCAGTGCGTGTAATTACTCCGTCCAATACCAGGTCATTATGACATATTCTGTACATACAGTGCGTGTAATTACTCCGGCCAATACCAGGTCATTATGACATATTCTGTACATGCAGTGCGTGTAATTACTCCGGCCAATACCAGGTCATTATGACATATTCTGTACATGCAGTGCGTGTAATTACTCCGGCCAATACCAGGTCATTATGACATATTCTGTACATGCAGTGCGTGTAATTACTCCGTCCAATACCAGGTCATTATGACATATTCTGTACATACAGTGCGTGTAATTACTCCGTCCAATACCAGGTCATTATGATGTATTCTGTACATACAGTGCGTGTAATTACTCCGGCCAATACCAGGTCATTATGACATATTCTGTACATGCAGTGCGTGTAATTACTCCGTCCAATACCAGGTCATTATGACATATTCTGTACATGCAGTGCGTGTAATTACTCCGTCCAATACCAGGTCATTATGACATATTCTGTACATACAGTGCGTGTAATTACTCCGGCCAATACCAGGTCATTATGACATATTCTGTACATGCAGTGCGTGTAATTACTCCGGCCAATACCAGGTCATTATGACATATTCTGTACATGCAGTGCGTGTAATTACTCCGGCCAATACCAGGTCATTATGACATATTCTGTACATGCAGTGCGTGTAATTACTCCGGCCAATACCAGGTCATTATGACATATTCTGTACATACAGTGCGTGTAATTACTCCGGCCAATACCAGGTCATTATGACATATTCTGTACATGCAGTGCGAGTATTTACTCCGGCCAATACCAGGTCATTATGACATATTCTGTACATACAGTGCGTGTAATTACTCCGGCCAATACCAGGTCATTATGACATATTCTGTACATATAGTGCGTGTAATTACTCCGGCCAATACCAGGTCATTATGACATATTCTGTACATACAGTGCGTGTAATTACTCCGGCCAATACCAGGTCATTATGACATATTCTGTACATGCAGTGCGTGTAATTTCTCCGGCCAATACCAGGTCATTATGACATATTCTGTACATGCAGTGCGTGTAATTTCTCCGGCCAATACCAGGTCATTATGACATATTCTGTACATGCAGTGCGTGTAATTACTCCGTCCAATACCAGGTCATTATGACATATTCTGTACATGCAGTGCGTGTAATTACTCCGGCCAATACCAGGTCATTATGACATATTCTGTACATGCAGTGCGTGTAATTACTCCGTCCAATACCAGGTCATTATGACATATTCTGTACATACAGTGCGTGTAATTACTCCGGCCAATACCAGGTCATTATGACATATTCTGTACATGCAGTGCGAGTAATTACTCCGGCCAATACCAGGTCATTATGACATATTCTGTACATACAGTGCGTGTAATTACTCCGGCCAATACCAGGTCATTATGACATATTCTGTACATACAGTGCGTGTAATTACTCCGGCCAATACCAGGTCATTATGACATATTCTGTACATACAGTGCGTGTAATTACTCCGGCCAATACCAGGTCATTATGACATATTCTGTACATGCAGTGCGACTAATTACTCCGGCCAATACCAGGTCATTATGACATATTCTGTACATACAGTGCGTGTAATTACTCCGGCCAATACCAGGTCATTATGACATATTCTGTACATACAGTGCGTGTAATTACTCCGGCCAATACCAGGTCATTATGACATATTCTGTACATACAGTGCGTGTAATTACTCCGGCCAATACCAGGTCATTATGACATATTCTGTACATACAGTGCGTGTAATTACTCCGGCCAATACCAGGTCATTATGACATATTCTGTACATACAGTGCGTGTAATTACTCCGGCCAATACCAGGTCATTATGACATATTCTGTACATACAGTGCGTGTAATTACTCCGGCCAATACCAGGTCATTATGACATATTCTGTACATGCAGTGCGTGTAATTACTCCGGCCAATACCAGGTCATTATGACATATTCTGTACATACAGTGCGTGTAATTACTCCGGCCAATACCAGGTCATTATGACATATTCTGTACATACAGTGCGTGTAATTACTCCGGCCAATACCAGGTCATTATGACATATTCTGTACATGCAGTGCGAGTAATTACTCCGACCAATACCAGGTCATTATGACATATTCTGTACATACAGTGCGTGTAATTACTCCGGCCAATACCAGGTCATTATGGCATTTTCTGTACATGCAGTGCGTGTAATTACTCCGGCCAATACCAGGTCATTATGACATATTCTGTACATACAGTGCGTGTAATTACTCCGGCCAATACCAGGTCATTATGACATATTCTGTACATGCAGTGCGTGTAATTACTCCGGCCAATACCAGGTCATTATGACATATTCTGTACATGCAGTGCGTGTAATTACTCCGGCCAATACCAGGTCATTATGACATATTCTGTACATGCAGTGCGTGTAATTACTCCGGCCAATACCAGGTCATTATGGCATTTTCTGTACATGCAGTGCGTGTAATTACTCCGGCCAATACCAGGTCATTATGACATATTCTGTACATACAGTGCGTGTAATTACTCCGGCCAATACCAGGTCATTATGACATATTCTGTACATGCAGTGCGTGTAATTACTCCGTCCAATACCAGGTCATTATGACATATTCTGTACATGCAGTGCGTGTAATTACTCCGGCCAATACCAGGTCATTATGACATATTCTGTACATGCAGTGCGTGTAATTACTCCGTCCAATACCAGGTCATTATGACATATTCTGTACATACAGTGCGTGTAATTACTCCGGCCAATACCAGGTCATTATGACATATTCTGTACATGCAGTGCGAGTAATTACTCCGGCCAATACCAGGTCATTATGACATATTCTGTACATACAGTGCGTGTAATTACTCCGGCCAATACCAGGTCATTATGACATATTCTGTACATACAGTGCGTGTAATTACTCCGGCCAATACCAGGTCATTATGACTTATTCTGTACATACAGTGCGTGTAATTACTCCGGCCAATACCAGGTCATTATGACATATTCTGTACATACAGTGCGTGTAATTACTCCGGCCAATACCAGGTCATTATGACATATTCTGTACATGCAGTGCGAATAATTACTCCGGCCAATACCAGGTCATTATGACATATTCTGTACATACAGTGCGTGTAATTACTCCGGCCAATACCAGGTCATTATGACATATTCTGTACATACAGTGCGTGTAATTACTCCGGCCAATACCAGGTCATTATGACATATTCTGTACATACAGTGCGTGTAATTACTCCGGCCAATACCAGGTCATTATGACATATTCTGTACATACAGTGCGTGTAATTACTCCGGCCAATACCAGGTCATTATGACATATTCTGTACATACAGTGCGTGTAATTACTCCGGCCAATACCAGGTCATTATGACATATTCTGTACATACAGTGCGTGTAATTACTCCGGCCAATACCAGGTCATTATGACATATTCTGTACATGCAGTGCGTGTAATTACTCCGGCCAATACCAGGTCATTATGACATATTCTGTACATACAGTGCGTGTAATTACTCCGGCCAATACCAGGTCATTATGACATATTCTGTACATACAGTGCGTGTAATTACTCCGGCCAATACCAGGTCATTATGACATATTCTGTACATGCAGTGCGAGTAATTACTCCGGCCAATACCAGGTCATTATGACATATTCTGTACATACAGTGCGTGTAATTACTCCGGCCAATACCAGGTCATTATGGCATTTTCTGTACATGCAGTGCGTGTAATTACTCCGGCCAATACCAGGTCATTATGACATATTCTGTACATACAGTGCGTGTAATTACTCCGGCCAATACCAGGTCATTATGACATATTCTGTACATGCAGTGCGTGTAATTACTCCGGCCAATACCAGGTCATTATGACATATTCTGTACATGCAGTGCGTGTAATTACTCCGTCCAATACCAGGTCATTATGATATATTCTGTACATAGAAACCTCTACAGCTCTTTTATCCATGTTTCATCTTTTCTCAGCCAAATATTTATCAGAATTGTTTCTGCTGTAATTGAGGGAAGAATTTTTTACAATCTACGTATTTTCCAAGCTTCGTTTTTAGGAATATTATTTTGCATATTTGTATCAAATTTACAAATGTACATTCTTCCCAGATTCAGACTTGACAAGTATATAGTAGAGATGAGCGCCTGAAATTTTTCGGGTTTTGTGTTTTGGTTTTGGGTTCGGTTCCGCGGCCGTGTTTTGGGTTCGAACGCGTTTTGGCAAAACCTCACCGAATTTTTTTTGTCGGATTCGGGTGTGTTTTGGATTCGGGTGTTTTTTTCAAAAAACACTAAAAAACAGCTTAAATCATAGAATTTGGGGGTCATTTTGATCCCAAAGTATTATTAACCTCAAAAACCATAATTTACACTCATTTTCAGTCTATTCTGAATACCTCACACCTCACAATATTATTTTTAGTCCTAAAATTTGCACCGAGGTCGCTGTGTGAGTAAGATAAGCGACCCTAGTGGCCGACACAAACACCGGGCCCATCTAGGAGTGGCACTGCAGTGTCACGCAGGATGTCCCTTCCAAAAAACCCTCCCCAAACAGCACATGACGCAAAGAAAAAAAGAGGCGCAATGAGGTAGCTGTGTGAGTAAGATTAGCGACCCTAGTGGCCGACACAAACACCGGGCCCATCTAGGAGTGGCACTGCAGTGTCACGCAGGATGGCCCTTCCAAAAAACCCTCCCCAAACAGCACATGACGCAAAGAAAAAAAGAGGCGCAATGAGGTAGCTGTGTGAGTAAGATTAGTGACCCTAGTGGCCGACACAAACACCGGGCCCATCTAGGAGTGGCACTGCAGTGTCACGCAGGATGTCCCTTCCAAAAAACCCTCCCCAAACAGCACATGACGCAAAGAAAAAAAGAGGCGCAATGAGGTAGCTGTGTGAGTAAGATTAGCGACCCTAGTGGCCGACACAAACACCGGGCCCATCTAGGAGTGGCACTGCAGTGTCACGCAGGATGTCCCTTCCAAAAAACCCTCCCCAAACAGCACATGACGCAAAGAAAAAAAGAGGCGCAATGAGGTAGCTGACTGTGTGAGTAAGATTAGCGACCCTAGTGGCCGACACAAACACCGGGCCCATCTAGGAGTGGCACTGCAGTGTCACGCAGGATGTCCCTTCCAAAAAACCCTCCCCAATCAGCACATGATGCAAAGAAAAAGAAAAGAAAAAAGAGGTGCAAGATGGAATTGTCCTTGGGCCCTCCCACCCACCCTTATGTTGTATAAACAAAACAGGACATGCACACTTTAACCAACCCATCATTTCAGTGACAGGGTCTGCCACACGACTGTGACTGATATGACGGGTTGGTTTGGACCCCCCCCCAAAAAAGAAGCAATTAATCTCTCCTTGCACAAACTGGCTCTACAGAGGCAAGATGTCCACCTCATCTTCACCCTCCGATATATCACCGTGTACATCCCCCTCCTCACAGATTATCAATTCGTCCCCACTGGAATCCACCATCTCAGCTCCCTGTGTACTTTGTGGAGGCAATTGCTGCTGGTCAATGTCTCCGCGGAGGAATTGATTATAATTCATTTTAATGAACATCATCTTCTCCACATTTTCTGGATGTAACCTCGTACGCCGATTGCTGACAAGGTGAGCGGCGGCACTAAACACTCTTTCGGAGTACACACTTGTGGGAGGGCAACTTAGGTAGAATAAAGCCAGTTTGTGCAAGGGCCTCCAAATTGCCTCTTTTTCCTGCCAGTATAAGTACGGACTGTGTGACGTGCCTACTTGGATGCGGTCACTCATATAATCCTCCACCATTCTATCAATGTTGAGAGAATCATATGCAGTGACAGTAGACGACATGTCCGTAATCGTTGTCAGGTCCTTCAGTCCGGACCAGATGTCAGCATCAGCAGTCGCTCCAGACTGCCCTGCATCACCGCCAGCGGGTGGGCTCGGAATTCTGAGCCTTTTCCTCGCACCCCCAGTTGCGGGAGAATGTGAAGGAGGAGATGTTGACAGGTCGCGTTCTGCTTGACTTGACAATTTTGTCACCAGCAGGTCTTTCAACCCCAGCAGACTTGTGTCTGCCGGAAAGAGAGATCCAAGGTAGGCTTTAAATCTAGGATCGAGCACGGTGGCCAAAATGTAGTGCTCTGATTTCAACAGATTGACCACCCGTGAATCCTTGTTAAGCGAATTAAGGGCTGCATCCACAAGTCCCACATGCCTAGCGGAATCGCTCCCTTTTAGCTCCTTCTTCAATGCCTCCAGCTTCTTCTGCAAAAGCCTGATGAGGGGAATGACTTGACTCAGGCTGGCAGTGTCTGAACTGACTTCACGTGTGGCAAGTTCAAAGGGCATCAGAACCTTGCACAACGTTGAAATCATTCTCCACTGCACTTGAGACAGGTGCATTCCACCTCCTATATCGTGCTCAATTGTATAGGCTTGAATGGCCTTTTGCTGCTCCTCCAACCTCTGAAGCATATAGAGGGTTGAATTCCACCTCGTTACCACTTCTTGCTTCAGATGATGGCAGGGCAGGTTCAGTAGTTTTTGGTGGTGCTCCAGTCTTCTGTACGTGGTGCCTGTACGCCGAAAGTGTCCCGCAATTCTTCTGGCCACCGACAGCATCTCTTGCACGCCCCTGTCGTTTTTTAAAAAATTCTGCACCACCAAATTCAAGGTATGTGCAAAACATGGGACGTGCTGGAATTTGCCCATATTTAATGCACACACAATATTGCTGGCGTTGTCCGATGCCACAAATCCACAGGAGAGTCCAATTGGGGTAAGCCATTCCGCGATGATCTTCCTCAGTTGCCGTAAGAGGTTTTCAGCTGTGTGCGTATTCTGGAAAGCGGTGATACAAAGCGTAGCCTGCCTAGGAAAGAGTTGGCGTTTGCGAGATGCTGCTACTGGTGCCGCCGCTGCTGTTCTTGCGGCGGGAGTCCATACATCTACCCAGTGGGCTGTCACAGTCATATAGTCCTGACCCTGCCCAGCTCCACTTGTCCACATGTCCGTGGTTAAGTGGACATTGGGTACAACTGCATTTTTTAGGACACTGGTGAGTCTTTTTCTGACGTCCGTGTACATTCTCGGTATCGCCTGCCTAGAGAAGTGGAACCTAGATGGTATTTGGTAACGGGGGCACACTGCCTCAATAAATTGTCTAGTTCCCTGTGAACTAACGGCGGATACCGGACGCACGTCTAACACCAACATAGTTGTCAAGGCCTCAGTTATCCGCTATGCAGTAGGATGACTGCTGTGATATTTCATCTTCCTCGCAAAGGACTGTTGAACAGTCAATTGCTTACTGGAAGTAGTACAAGTGGGCTTACGACTTCCCCTCTGGGATGACCATCGACTCCCAGCGGCAACAACAGCAGCGCCAGCAGCAGTAGGCGTTACACGCAAGGATGCATCGGAGGAATCCCAGGCAGGAGAGGACTCGTCAGAATTGCCAGTGACATGGCCTGCAGGACTATTGGCATTCCTGGGGAAGGAGGAAATTGACACTTAGGGAGTTGGTGGGGTGGTTTGCGTGAGCTTGGTTACAAGAGGAAGGGATTTACTGGTCAGTGGACTGCTTCCGCTGTCACCCAAAGTTTTTGAACTTGTCACTGACTTATTATGAATGCGCTGCTGGTGACGTATAAGGGAGGATGTTCCGAGGTGGTTAACGTCCTTACCCCTACTTATTACAGCTTGACAAAGGGAACACACGGCTTGACACCTGTTGTCCGCATTTCTGGTGAAATACCTCCACACCGAAGAGCTGATTTTTTTGGTATTTTCAGCTGGCATGTCAATGGCCATATTCCTCCCACGGACAACAGGTGTCTCCCCGGGTGCCTGACTTAAACAAACCACCTCACCATCAGAATCCTCCTGGTCAATTTCCTCCCCAGCGCCAGCAACACCCATATCCTCCTCATCCTGGTGTACTTCAACACTGACATCTTCAATCTGACTATCAGGAACTGGACTGCGGGTGCTCCTTCCAGCACTTGCAGGGGGCGTGCAAATGGTGGAAGGCGCATGCTCTTCACGTCCAGTGTTGGGAAGGTCAGGCATCGCAACCGACACAATTGGACTCTCCTTGTGGATTTGGGATTTCGAAGAATGCACAGTTCTTTGCTGTGCTGCTTTTGCCAGCTTGAGTCTTTTCATTTTTCTAGCGAGAGGCTGAGTGCTTCCATCCTCATGTGAAGCTGAACCACTAGCCATGAACATAGGCCAGGGCCTCAGCCGTTCCTTGCCACTCCGTGTGGTAAATGGCATATTGGCAAGTTTACGCTTCTCCTCCGACAATTTTATTTTAGGTTTTGGAGTCCTTTTTTTTCTGATATTTGGTGTTTTGGATTTGACATGCTCTGTACTATGACATTGGGCATCGGCCTTGGCAGACGACGTTGCTGGCATTTCATCGTCTCGGCCATGACTAGTGGCAGCAGCTTCAGCACGAGGTGGAAGTGGATCTTGATCTTTCCCTAATTTTGGAACCTCAACATTTTTGTTCTCCATATTTTAATAGGCACAACTAAAAGGCACCTCAGGTAAACAATGGAGATGGATACTAGTATACAATTATGGACTGCCTGCCGACTGCAGACACAGAGGTAGCCACAGCCGTGAACTACCGTACTGTACTGTGTCTGCAGCTAATATAGGCTGGTTGATAAAGAGAAGATGTCTATGTAACTATGTATGTATAAAGAAGACTGAAAAAAATCCACGGTTAGGTGGTATACAATTATGGACGGACTGCCTGCCGAGTGCAGACACAGAGGTAGCCACAGCCGTGAACTACCGTACTGTACTGTGTCTGCAGCTAATATAGACTGGTTGATAAAGAGAAGATGTCTATGTAACTATGTATGTATAAAGAAGAATGAAAAAAAACCACGGTTAGGTGGTATACAATTATGGACGGACTGCCTGCCGAGTGCAGACACAGAGGTAGCCACAGCCGTGAACTACCGTACTGTACTGTGTCTGCAGCTAATATAGACTGGTTGATAAAGAGAAGATGTCTATGTAACTATGTATGTATAAAGAAGAATGAAAAAAATCCACGGTTAGGTGGTATTACAATTATGGACGGACTGCCTGCCGAGTGCAGAGACACAGAGGTAGCCACAGCCGTGAACTACCGTACTGTGTCTGCTGCGACTGGATGATAAATGATATAAAAAATATATATATATCACTACTGCAGCCGGACAGGTATATATTATATATTATATAATGACGGACCTGCTGGACACTGTCTGTCAGCAGAATGAGTTTTATTTTTATAGAATAAAAAAAAAAAAAACACACAAGTGAAGTCACACGTCGAGTGTTTAACTTTTTCAGGCAATCACAATATAAGTATACTACTAACTATACTGGTGGTCAGTGTGGTCAGGTCACTGGTCAGTCACACTGGCAGTGGCACTCCTGCAGCAAAAGTGTGCACTGTTTAATTTTAATATAATATGTACTCCTGGCTCCTGCTATAACCTATAACTGGCACTGCAGTAGTGCTCCCCAGTCTCCCCCACAATTATAAGCTGTGTGAGCTGAGCAGTCAGACAGATATATAATATATATAGATGATGCAGCACACTGGCCTGAGCCTGAGCAGTGCACACAGATATGGTATGTGACTGACTGAGTCACTGTGTGTATCGCTTTTTTCAGGCAGAGAACGGATATATTAAATAAACTGCACTGTGTGTCTGGTGGTCACTCACTATATAATATATTATGTACTCCTGGCTCCTGCTATAACCTATAACTGGCACTGCAGTAGTGCTCCCCAGTCTCCCCCACAATTATAAGCTGTGTGAGCTGAGCAGTCAGACAGATATATATAATATTATATATAGATAATAGATGATGCAGCACACTGGCCTGAGCCTGAGCAGTGCACACAGATATGGTATGTGACTGACTGAGTCACTGTGTGTATCGCTTTTTTCAGGCAGAGAACGGATATATTAAATAAACTGCACTGTGTGTCTGGTGGTCACTCACTATATAATATATTATGTACTCCTGGCTCCTGCTATAACCTATAACTGGCACTGCAGTAGTGCTCCCCAGTCTCCCCCACAATTATAAGCTGTGTGAGCTGAGCAGTCAGACAGATATATATAATATTATATATAGATAATAGATGATGCAGCACACTGGCCTGAGCCTGAGCAGTGCACACAGATATGGTATGTGACTGACTGAGTCACTGTGTGTATCGCTTTTTTCAGGCAGAGAACGGATATATTAAATAAACTGCACTGTGTGTCTGGTGGTCACTCACTATATAATATATTATGTACTCCTGGCTCCTGCTATAACCTATAACTGGCACTGCAGTAGTGCTCCCCAGTCTCCCCCACAATTATAAGCTGTGTGAGCTGAGCAGTCAGACAGATATATATAATATTATATATAGATAATAGATGATGCAGCACACTGGCCTGAGCCTGAGCAGTGCACACAGATATGGTATGTGACTGAGTCACTGTGTGCTGTGTATCGCTTTTTTCAGGCAGAGAACGGATTATAAAGTAAACTGCACTGTCCTCACTAGTAAACTCTCTCCACTCAGTCTCTACACTTCTACAGTAACAGTACTCCTCCTAGTCAGCTCCAGTAAATCTCTCTCAGTCTCTTATAATCTAAATGGAGAGGACGCCAGCCACGTCCTCTCCCTATCAATCTCAATGCACGTGTGAAAATGGCGGCGACGCGCGGCTCCTTATATAGAATCCGAGTCTCGCGATAGAATCCGAGCCTCGCGAGAATCCGACAGCGTCATGATGACGTTCGGGCGCGCTCGGGTTAACCGAGCAAGGCGGGAAGATCCGAGTCTGCTCGGACCCGTGAAAAAAACCATGAAGTTCTGGCGGGTTCGGATTCAGAGAAACCGAACCCGCTCATCTCTAGTATATAGTGCCGTTCCTCTTATTCCTCATACAGAAAAACAATTATCAGTATTTATTATTCTTTTGTGTCACAATTTAGTAAAGCAGATAACTGAAAGATCAAAGTGAAAGCATTAAGGGGGTCATTCAGACCTGATCATAGCAGCAAATTTGTTAGCAGTTGGGCAAAATCATGGGGGTCATTCAGACCTGATTGCACGCTAGCTTTTTTTGCAGCGCTGCGATCAGGTCAGCACTGCACATGCATATGCACTGCAATGCGCAGGCACATTGCACGGGTACAACACGGATCGTTGCTGTGCGATGGGTTTGAGCAAAGAATCCATTCGCACAGCTAATCGCAAGGAGATTGACAGGAAGAAGATGTTTGTGGCTGGCAACTGAACATTTTCAGGAAGTGGTTGGAAAAATGCAGGCATGTCCAAGCGTTTGCAGGGCGGGTGTCAGACGTCAATTCCGACCCTGGACAGGCTGAAGTGTTCGCAGCGGCAAAGTAAGTCCTGGGCAACTCAGAAACTGCACAACGTTTTTTGTACCGCTCAGCTGCACATGATGTCACACACTTGCAAAGCAAAAATACACTCCCCTATGGGCAGCGACTATCTACTCACAGTAGTGCAAAAAATCCCTAGTGAGTGATCAGGTCTGAATTAGACCCCATGTGCACTGCAGTGGGGGCAGATATAACATGTGCAGAGAGAGTTAGATTTGGGTGGGGTGTGTTCAAACTGAAATCTAAATTGCAGTGTAGAAATAAAGCAGCTAGTATTTACCCTGCACAGAAAACAATATAACCCACCCAAATCTAACTCTCTCTGCACATGTTACATCTGCCTCCCCTGCAGTGCACATGGTTTTGCCCAGTTGCTATCAAATATCCTGCTGCGATCAACTTGGAATTACCCCCATGGTTTTGCCCAAATGCTAACAAATTTGCTGCTACGATTAGGTATGAATTACGCCCTAAGTACATACTGTATAAATATTATTATTATTATTGGCCCTCATTCCGAGTTGTTCGCTCGGTAAAAATCTTCGCATCGCAGCGATTTTCCGCTTAATGCGCATGCGCAATGTTCGCACTGCGACTGCGCCAAGTAAATTTGCTATGCAGTTAGGATTTTTACTCACGGCTTTTTCATCGTTCTGGCGATCGTAATGTGATTGACAGGAAATGGGTGTTACTGGGCGGAAACAGGCCGTTTTATGGGCGTGTGGGAAAAAACGCTACCGTTTCCGGAAAAAACGCAGGAGTGGCCGGAGAAACGGGGGAGTGTCTGGGCGAACGCTGGGTGTGTTTGTGACGTCAAACCAGGAACGACAAGCACTGAACTGATCGCAGATGCCGAGTAAGTCTGAAGCTACTCAGAAACTGCTACGAGGTGTGTAATCGCAATATTGCGAATACATCGTTCGCAATTTTAAGATGCTAAGATTCACTCCCAGTAGGCGGCGGCTTAGCATGAGCAAATCTGCTAAAATCCGCTTGCGAGCGAACAACTCGGAATGAGGGCCATTATTTTTACATTTTACATTTTACATTTTATAAGGCGCCATAAGTGTTTTGCAGCGCCATACAAAGGGCATACAATAAAACAGTACAGGGAGACAGAAATTAACATTACAGTAAAAAGCATATCACTAGGAGCTGGTGGCCATAGATAGAGATGAGTCTTTACCAGCAGGAGAATATGCAGGTAAAGATGGTCGCTGAGTAGGAGGCTTTGACAACAAGAGGGAAGAGAGGGCTGCTCTAACAATCTAGTGAGAAGGGGCAACAGACAGATGACATGAAGTGCAAGCAAAAGGGAGGTAGCCTGATGGCAGGATGTAAGCAAACCAGAGATGGTCATGGCATGAGGCTGGGAGTTGGAGGAGCAGCCTCAGGACTAGGTTATGCATGCATCAGAAGGGTACGCTTTGAGTTATAGGTGGGTTTTCAGTGCCCATTTGAAGCTTTGCAAGGTCGGGGAGAGTCTAATGGAGCAAGGAACTGCATTCTACTGATGGGCTTCAGCACAGGTAAAATCTTGAATTCGAGCAAGGGAAGCAGAGAGCAGGGTAGAGAAGAGGTGACAGTCATTGGCAGACCGTAGTGGGCAGGAGGGATTATGAAAGGAGAGTGTCACGATCCAGGTAATTCCTTATCAGTATTTACCTTCCAAATGCCTCCTGAGACTGTCCCAGCGTTCCAAGCCTGGATTCCATCTGCACTGTCTGTGTGCAGCACGCTGCATCTCATTGTCTCAAATCTCTTTACTGTGATTCTGGCAGCATCAGGGTTAAGTTTCACATGCAAGTTACAAACAATCTTTCCCTCCAAAAGCTAACATGGGCGCAGCCATGTTTTCCTAGTCACATGTTACCTTTCAGCCTATCAGCTGCACTCTGCTCTCAGCCTGATTACCCAGCAGCTGTACTCTGGTCTCTGGTTAATTGCCCAGCCAATCCCTGCTTCCCAGCAGGTATAAATATCCTGTTCCTGGGGTGGAAAGATGTCAGTGCTTCAGTTGTCTTCAGTGATTCCAGTGTGCAGTCCTCCCATGGACTTTCTCTGCAGTACAGCCTGACTCTGCAGTGTCTCATCATTGCACCCTGTGACTGGCAATTACCCGACACCAGCTTCCAGCGGTGCTCTGCCCTGCCAGTAACCATTGGTGTTCCGCCATCGTTCCCAAGTCACCATCGGTGTTCCGTCATCGATCCCAAGTCACCATCGGTGTTCCACCATCGATCCCAAGTCACCATCGGTGTTCCGCCATCGATCCCAAGTCACCATCGGTGTTCTGTCATCGATCCCAAGTCACCATCGGTGTACCGCCATCGATCCCAAGTCACCATTGGTGTTCCACCATCGATCCCAAGTCACCATCGGTGTTCCATCATCGATCCCAAGTCACCATCGGTGTTCCATCATCGATCCCAAGTCACCATCGGTGTTCCGTCATCGATCCCAAGTCACCATCGGTGTTCCACCATCGATCCCAAGTCACCATCGGTGTTCTGTCTTCGATCCCAAGTCACCATCAGTGTTCCGCCATCGATCCCAAGTCACCATCGATCCCAAGCCACCATCGGTGTTCTGTCATCGATCCCAAGTCACCATCGGTGTTCCACCATCGATCCCAAGTCACATCGGTGTTCCACCATCGATCCCAAGTCACCATCGGTGTTCCGTCATCGATCCCAAGTCACCATCGGTGTTCCACCATCGATCCCAAGTCACCATCGGTGTTCTGCCATCGATCCCAAGTCACCATCGGTGTTCCGTCATCGATACCAAGTCACCATCGGTGCTCTGTCATTGATCTCTAGCATCACCAGTCTTTCTGCGTCTGATCTTCCATTACACTGGCATCTGACACCATTTCACAGCTCACCACCTGTGTCGGTTCTATCCGGCATTTCCCGGCAGTTCAGTCATCAGCTTCTGTTTCCCATCAGCTACCCAGTGCATCAGTGTTGGTAAGGACATATCATTTCCAAGTCCTTCGAGACTGTACTTAATTATACCACACCTAGAGACTGCCTATATGCACTCCTGGGAACTGTGACTTTTATATGCTGTTCTTAATATTGCTAACTGCCGACATATGCTTGTGAGCTGAGTTTCAATAAAACCTTTGAACTTTCCTTTGTTGTCGTGGTCACGCCTTCGGGCATCTGTGGTAAAGGTTCCCTGCATGTCTAAGAATTCTGTACTGCCTCCCAGGGTCACATATACCTCAGCCCCTACAACTGAGGCTTCCCCTGGTCAGCACCAGCCCTCAGTTGTGACAGTGAGCACTGACCTAATGGATCCGGCCGGAGATCAGGTCCAAGCAACCAGGCCGACGCAAGAACTTGCAGCCCGCCTTGAACATCAGAAGGCTGCACAGGGCCATGTGATTCGCTGTCTCCAGGACCTTTCCTCTCAGCTGGATGGAATCCAAACAACCCTTCGTGGTTCAGGGGCATCCAGGGTGTCGACTGCAGTACCTTTGGTGGTATCCCCACCCACCATTCCCGTTTCTGCTCCTTGTCTCCATTTACCGACACCTGCCAAGTTTGATGGTTCCCCAAAAGCCTGTCGGGGTTTCCTAAATCAGTGTGAGATACATTTCAAGTTACAGCCTGGCAGTTTCCCAACTGACCGCACCAAGGTTGCTTACATCATCTCCCTCCTCAGTGGCTCCCCCCTAGATTGGGCATCACCTCTATGGGAGAAGTCTGATGCCCTGCTCTCTTCATACACAGATTTCGTGGCAACTATCAGGCGCATCTTTGACGAACCAGTTTGTGTGACCTAGCCTCCTCCGATATCCTCCGGCTACGTCAAGGGACACGAACAGTTGGTAAATATCTGGTACAGTACCAGATCCTAGCTTCTGAACTTTCCTGGAATGATGACTCTCTTTACTCAGCCCAAGAAGGGGCGTCTATGTCTACAGCCCAAGGAGGGGTGTCAGTGTCTACAGCCCAAGAAGGGGCATCTGTGTCTGGAGCCCAAGGAGGGGTATCCAATTTTCAAGCTCTAGTAGGGGCATATGAGTCTTCTCAAAAAGGAGTTTCTGATCTGTCAACCCCAGGAGGGGTGCTGGAGAAAACAACCCTGAGAGAGGTGTCTGATTCGTCAACCCCAGGAGGGGTCACCAAAGTTTCAGCCCCAAGGGAAGTATCCAGAGCCAAGTTCACAGATGGAAATTTTTGTGCTACAGATGCAGTTATGAACTCCTGTTTGCCGTCTTCAGAGAGCACCACCCTGTTAGCATCCAGCATGGACCAGGTCCAGGATGGTCTAACTGAACACTCAGATACCACTCATTCCGGTTCTAACCGGATTCTTACTCTTTCAGTTCCAGCTGATTCAACGGTCTCCAGACTTATTCCGGTTCCATCCGTCTGTCTGAAGATTCCTTCGGTTCCAGACGATTCCGATATCTCTGGACCCAATCCGGTTCCATCCGTAGGTCCAAAGACTCCTTCGGTTCCAGCCGATTCCAATATCTCTGGATCCAATCCGGTTTCATCCGTAGGTCCAAAGACTTCCACCATCGATCCCAAGTCACCATCGGTGTTCCGCCATCGATCCCAAGTCACCATCGGTGTTCCGCCATCGATTCCAAGTCACCATCGGTGTTCCGCCATCGATCCCAAGTCACCATCGGTGTTCCATCATCGAACTCTAGCATCACCAGTCTTTCTGCGTCTGATCTTCCATTACACTGGCATCTGACACCATTTCACAGCTCACCACCTGTGTCGGTTCTATCCGGCATTTCCCGGCAGTTCAGTCATCAGTTTCTGTTTCCCATCAGCTACCCAGTGCATCAGTGTTGGTAAGGACATATCATCTCCAAGTCCTTCAAGACTGTGCTTAATTATACCACACCTAGAGACTGCCTATATGCACTCCTGGGAACTGTGACTTATATGCTGTTCTTAATATTGCTAACTGCCGACATATGCTTGTGAGCTGAGTTTCAATAAAACCTTTGAACTTTCCCTTGTTGTCGTGGTCACGCCTTCGGGCATCTGTGGTAAAGGTTCCCTGCATGTCTAAGAACCCTGTACTGCCTCCCAGGGTCACATATACCTCAGCCCCTACAACTGAGGCTTCCCCTGGTCAGCACCAGCCCTCAGTTGTGACAGTGAGCACTGACCTAATGGATCCAGCCGGAGATCAGGTCCAAGCAACCAGGCCGACGCAAGAACTTGCAGCCTGCCTTGAACATCAGAAGGCTGCACAGGGCCATGTGATTCGCTGTCTCCAGGACCTTTCCTCTCAGCTGGATGGAATCCAAACAACCCTTCGTGGTTCAGGGGCATCCAGGGTGTCGACTGCAGTACCTTTGGTGGTATCCCCACCCACCATTCCCGTTTCTGCTCCTTGTCTCCATTTACCGACACCTGCCAAGTTTGACGGTTCCCCAAAAGCCTGTCGGGGTTTCCTAAATCAGTGTGAGATACATTTCAAGTTACAGCCTGGCAGTTTCCCAACCTACCGCACCAAGGTTGCTTACATCATCTCCCTCCTCAGTGGCTCCCCCCTAGATTGGGCATCACCTCTATGGGAGAAGTCTGATGCCCTGCTCTCTTCATACACAGATTTCGTGGCAACTATCAGGCGCATCTTTGACGAACCAGTTTGTGTGACCTAGCCTCCTCCGATATCCTCCGGCTACGTCAAGGGACACGAACAGTTGGTAAATATCTGGTACTGTACCAGATCCTAGCTTCTGAACTTTCCTGGAATGATGACTCTCTTTACTCAGCCCAAGAAGGGGCGTCTATGTCTACAGCCCAAGGAGGGGTGTCTGTGTCTACAGCCCAAGAAGGGGCATCTGTGTCTGGAGCCCAAGGAGGGGTATCCAATTTTCAAGCTCTAGTAGGGGCATATGAGTCTTCTCAAAAAGGAGTTTCTGATCTGTCAACCCCAGGAGGGGTGCTGGAGAAAACACCCCTGAGAGAGGTGTCTGATTCGTCAACCCCAGGAGGGGTCACCAAAGTTTCAGCCCCAAGGGAAGTATCCAGAGCCAAGTTCACAGATGGAAATTTTTGTGCTACAGATGCAGTTATGAACTCCTGTTTGCCGTCTTCAGAGAGCACCACCCTGTTAGCATCCAGCATGGACCAGGTCCAGGATGGTCTAACTGAACACTCAGATACCACTCATTCCGGTTCTAACCGGATTCTTACTCTTTCAGTTCCAGCTGATTCAACGGTCTCCAGACTTATTCCGGTTCCATCCGTTTGTCTGAAGATTCCTTCGGTTCCAGACGATTCCGATATCTCTGGACCCAATCCGGTTCCATCCGCAGGTCCAAAGACTCCTTCGGTTCCAGCCGATTCCAATATCTCTGGATCCAATCCGGTTTCATCCGTAGGTCCAAAGACTTCCACCATCGATCCCAAGTCACCATCGGTGTTCCGCCATCGATCCCAAGTCACCATCGGTGTTCCGCCATCGATTCCAAGTCACCATCGGTGTTCCGCCATCGATCCCAAGTCACCATCGGTGTTCCATCATCGAACTCTAGCATCACCAGTCTTTCTGCGTCTGATCTTCCATTACACTGGCATCTGACACCATTTCACAGCTCACCACCTGTGTCGGTTCTATCCGGCATTTCCCGGCAGTTCAGTCATCAGTTTCTGTTTCCCATCAGCTACCCAGTGCATCAGTGTTGGTAAGGACATATCATCTCCAAGTCCTTCAAGACTGTGCTTAATTATACCACACCTAGAGACTGCCTATATGCACTCCTGGGAACTGTGACTTTTATATGCTGTTCTTAATATTGCTAACTGCCGACATATGCTTGTGAGCTGAGTTTCAATAAAACCTTTGAACTTTCTTTTGTTGTCGTGGTCACGCCTTCGGGCATCTGTGGTAAAGGTTCCCTGCATGTCTAAGAACCCTGTACTGCCTCCCAGGTTCACATATATCTCAGCCCCTACAACTGAGGCTTCCCCAGGTCAGCACCAGCCCTCAGTTGTGACAGACAGGAGGATGGAGATGTAGGGAGCAGTGGAATTAGAGATGGCCTTGTATGTGAGGGTGAGGATTGTGAAGAGGATTCTGTAGGGGAATGGGAGCCAGTGCATATTTTGTCAAAGGGGATGGGCAGATGTGGAGTGGTGGGAGAGGAAGATAAGCCTAGCTGTGGAATTGAGGACAGATTGAGACTAGGAGAGGTACCTGGAATGATGGAGACTGAGAGAGGCACCTGGAAGAAGACCGTCTTATGATCAGTTCTGGACATCATTTTGTAAATTGATTAATGTAAATAACTATGTGTAACTGGACCTTGCACGAGATCTCTGTGATGCTGCTGGGAAAGCAGACAAATAATTTATTCTGATTAGGTGAATTATACAATACCACAAAGTATTATTAAATAATGTATTTAACTGTGTAGCTGCCTTATACATGAAGTCTACTTTTTACAGAATAACTCCAACTGATATGGAATTCCTATTACTGGAGCCTTTCCTCAGGACACAGAAGCCTAGTGTGAGTCCCTTACTGAAGCCCATCTTATACATAGAGCCAGATTAAGGGAGGGGGCACAAGGGGTGAGTAACCCTGGTTTCAAAATCTGTCTGGCCCTGCCCAGCCAGAGTTGCTCTTATCCAGCTCTGGTGATGCAGCCTATGCGGGGACAATTCTGCAGCCTGCAGGACCACACAAGCTGAATACTACGGTGTTAGGACCCTGAATAATCTCTACCCAGCAATGAAATGCATTGAGCTAATCAGACCCTGCTCTCCCAGGCATGATTTTTCTATTTGCTACCAGGCCTGCATGATGCATGAGAGGAGGCTCTGAAGTCTGCCCCAGCTGCAGGTGTGCAGTTAGGTCCTGCACTGCTGCTGTCTTCTGGAGCTGCAAGGGGTGGAAGCACTCACAGTGGGAATAGCCTGGGAGGGTGGGGCTGACCAAAGAAGGAGGACCACTTTTTGTTAAGTGACCCGGGCCCTCCAAAGGCTTAACCTGGCCCTGCCTATACATCACATGCACCTCTTGAAGACCCATTTCTTCAGCCCTTGCAATGTCAGTAATACCAGTAGTTCAGCCGCTATAAAGACATAACTATATGCGTTTGTGAGGACCCAGGCACCCTATGATCATGGCATATGACTATAGCTGCTAATCATCACTGATCCAGGTAATACACATGATGGAATCAGCAGGCAGCATCATGATCAATAACAAAGAATTAGGACAAGATTAATAGGTCAGCAGTCAGAGGTGAGTAGACAGCAACAAAGAATCCAGCACATAAGTGCACCCATGTGTGTCCTGCACTAACACAAAAGGAGACACAACTGGTAAAATAAGCAGCCCACAAATGGGCGCTCTCCCCTAACAAGAAGCTGGGCTTGACAGATACTTACAGACTTGCAGGAGACGTGAGCTTCCAACAGCTGCCGCCAGGGAGCATGAATCCAAGTCAACACCTGATTGGTCAGTTGGGCAGGTACTGCATCATACTGAGCAGGCAAACACTTCAGGGTACTCTCTTTTGACATCCATCTCTACCACCCCTTTTGCCTTGTGGTAATCAGAAGATAAAGGCTTCTTCTCTTTTCAAGCATTTATTATAATGTATGGGCAGGGTACAAGGAAAGGCACCCACCAGTCTACTATTGGGGACAAGGGTAATGTAATGTACATGCGAAAGCAATAAGCCGCCATTATCATTATGCATTTATGCTAGCAGAGCCCGTTCAGCAGGTTGTTTGGTGTGAACATTCATCTGTTGTTTCTTTGATGGTAGTTCCCCACCTCTGTTACAAGTCAGCAAGCTGTACACATATCTCTGACACTGGGAGGACGCATAGTAATAGATAAGAGGATCAAGGCAACAACTGATGCTGCTAATACAGACGGACAGAATGTAGGCACAATACAGAGATGGATTAGATTTCTTATGAAAATGAAGACACCAAATTAAAAAGATGACATTTGTTGGTCCAAAGCAAAGTACAAACACCAAGAGCACAGTCACTGTCAGGAACAAAGCGCGAGATCGCTTAAAGGAGTTTTCAAGTTTGGGGGAGCTTAGGTTATGGATGATTCCAATGTAACAGACAACTGTAATGACTAAAGGCAAGAAGAAGAAAGTGGAGATAAAAATGAGGAAATACTTTACAAAAAAGCTCTGCACTTCTTCAATGTCCTGCACATCATAACAAATTGTGGTATCCAAAGCGGCAATGTACTGTGTCTGCTCTCTTATGAGAAGTGGCACAGTGCCTGCTATGGATAACACCCATATACAGACACAGACCAGCCAAGCTCGCCCCGTGGTACGCCAGGAGAGAGACTGCATTGGATACACCACGGCCATGAACCTGTCCACACTGATGCTGGTCATGAGTAGGATGGAGCAGTACATGTTGCAGTAAAATGCTGTGATGTAGAAGCGACACATTCCATCTCCAATCATCCACTTATTCCCGGAGAATCGATAAGCGATGCTGAAAGGCAGCAGACTCACAAAGAGCACATCAGCGGTTGCCAAGTTCAGCATGTAGACCACCGCTGGCTTCCTGACCTTCATCTTGAACAGGAACATGATGATGGCCAGAAGATTGAGAGGCAGAGACACAATGAGCAACACGGTGGACACGGATGGAGCAAATACAGTCAGCAACTTGCCAGTGAAAATTATTTTGGCTTCTTCAGTAATTGTTTTTTCTATTATTCGTGAATGGGGAACTTGACTTGATGATAAGTTCAGGTCACGGCCATCTTCAGCACTGCCAGAGGTTTCATTCCCTAAACATTAAAGAGGAAGTGAAAAAAAAAAATCTAAATTTGTAGTTTTCTCTTCTGCATGTGAACCTAGATACTGTTTATGTAGGTTATGTATAGAAATATTAGCTTCATTATCAATAAGAACACCCAGTAATAGGAATAAATGTGAAAGTCTGAGACTCATTACATATAGGGAGGAATTCAATTTAAACCACAACACTAATTGCCAGTGCTGGACTTATTCAATTAGCGAGGTTTGTCCCATGTTCAAGTTCTCACAGATTGCACAGAACCTCGCAGCTCATGAAGCTGTGAGGTAAAGTCCATGTAAAAACCAACAAAATCTGGTCATGCACGGGGAACAAAAAAACACTAATTTCACAGTTTATGCTGAATCAGTGGTTTTCCGTGTGTGAATCCCGATTGTTCAGAGCGGGGAAAAAGGCTATTTTATTGAAATAGGAGAGATAAAAACAAAAGTCAATAAAAAATAATTAGAAATTATCTCTCTTTTTGTTTTTATTGACTATTGTTTTTCTCTCTCCTATATGCACCTTATGATGTCATATTGCTGCTATATAATTATGTTTACGAATGACCCCCGGAATGCATCTGACCCGCCAACATTACTATATGAAGAGAAAGCGGCTCTGTGAGATGTATTGTATGACTGGAAATGACGTCATACGGGTTGGAATGCTTTTTGAACCGCATGGAAATAAGCATATAGCGGCCGGAAATGACGTCTTACGAGTTGGAACGCATTTTGAACCGCACGGAAATGAGTATAGAGCGACCGGGCGGAAGTTGATGGGAGATGCGATACCATGTTACCGGAAATGACGGCCGCGGAAGCGCGGCGGCTCTCAAACACTGTAATTGTAATTGTGACATCTGAAACTTGTTAGAGGACTTTAGGGGTATATATAGGGGGAAATTTCAGTGCTGCACAATCCGCTTTTGAGAAAGGTTAAAACCGAAACGCGTTAAGCGGGATTGTGCTGTGTATCCTGACAATTCCTTAGATTCCTTATTCACCACCTGGAAGGAAAGCCGTGAGTTTCCGGGACTCTGACTACACATGCTGTAAGAAATATCTCAGCGAACCAGTGAGGTGTCTTTTGGGAAATAGGGGATAACGCCTTGTGATATGCCTTTTTATTTATGTAACATGTGAGTGTGTGGTATCCCCCAGAACTTACAGGACTCATGCTCCCTTCAACTGACATGTACATTGCCTTATTGTACCAGGTGCTCCATGTAGGACCCTATGAGAACCTGTGTAGCCCAGACTTTTTGCCAAAAAGGACAGCTGTATACTCTGGGCTGCCATATAAACAGACATAACCTGCAGCTTTACCCTTTCCCCCCTTTTTCTTGGAGCCTAGCAACAGTGGATGGTGTGATGGAGGACACAGCCCACACCTCTCATCTGATTGGCCAATCCCTAGAGAGAACCCAGAGGAAGGGTGGAGTGATGGAGAGATTGGTGTGAGGACTGAGGAGTGCTGTAAGCTGGGACAGCAGAGAGGACAGCAGAACAAGCAGTGGGATCCTGAGTGAGTTGCAGAGGCTGAGTTCCTGTGTGTCAGTTCCAGAGTATCCTGTCAGCACTAGTATCATTGTGCAAGTCCCAGCAGCAACAGCAAGGAACTCCTCTGGAGAGAGAGGGAGTGAGATCAGTGAGGTTTCATCAGTAACAGCTCACTGCCCATATAAGAACAGAGGAAGTAGCAGCTACAGAGAATGCCCTATCCATGCAGAGACAGTGCTGTGAATACAGCAGCCAGAGACAGCACTGAGAGGTAACTCCATCCTCAGGGAGGATTCTGTACAAGTAAACAGGCTCCCTGCTCACACACTGTCTACAAACATTGCAGCTGGCACTACTCTAGGAGTATAGAACCACTTTTGTCTGTGGCACAGCATAACTTGTTGCCAGCAATAGCACAAACTGCCTCCTCTTACATTAAATTACCTAAGTCTTAGTAGAAAGGACAGCACACACAGTGCTGGTGCCACCGATGCTTATCTGCCAGGCCTTACAGACCAGTGACATTGTACATCAGATGAACTGTGACAGCCAGGTTACAGTGCAAAGGAGGCCTGAACAGAACTACCCAGAGTGAATGGGAAAGGCAGTGGATCAGTTTTCCCTCAGTGTGGCCACAGAGAGGACAGGCCTTTATTTACACTACAGGGACATGTCTAAGAAAGACTAAATATATATATGCATATATATCCACTTGTGGACACATTCTAAAGGGGGTTACAGACCTGTGCACAGGCGGAAGAACATAAGTTGTACTAATACTTACTTCTGAATACATGGGATACTCAGTAAGGGTAATCAGATAATTGTAACTGGTAACAAACTGTTTTTCTTATGCATGCATATTTTGATGGTAACAGCTTGAATATTTGAGTTAAGGTTTGAATAGTATAATAAGTCAATGTAACCAATTCAGGTAAACGTGCATAACTGCTGAGAAGGACGGTGATGGGATATGCAACACCTGAATAATTAAACAGTCTATGACAGTATTGGCATAATCTACGGTGTGAAGACCAACTGTTTATTATCTGTACTTGATGATTTACTGTAACGTATTACTATTATTCAAGTTGTTTGATTTTCCCACTGCCTTTAATAAACCGAAGTTGAGTTGACTGCTCCCTGAACAACCCACTTGTGCAGACGTATATCCCTTACATCTCCGAAGTATCGTGAACGAACTTCCATCTTAAGTTGGTATCCCGGTACACAGATAGTGTAAAGCGGACATAATCACCAGGTAAAAGATCATCTACTCACCCAATAACATTGTCCTTTATTTGCCCGGGTATCACAAGTGCATCTGTTTAAATATAAATACCTGTCTGTTTAAGGGCTTGCTGCACTATTTACTTTTTTTCTGTTATATGTTTTCGGGAGTGGTGGGACATTGAACCCTTAAAAGAAGTGGAATTTTGATCTTGTGGAATTGGACAGACTTTTTGATATAAAGAAACTACGATATGCTTAAAACCTTGTTGAGCTTTGTGAGTGTGATGCATTGAAAAAAGAATATACTATCTCTTTATAAATGGACTCTACACTATTGCGTGTTTTTTGTTTTTATGTGTGTACCCTAATTGGTATATGTCATTAGGGACACATATTATACAGGTTGTGGCCTTTTGAAGAATTTAGTCCATATAAGTGGCATGTTAAATCCGGAGAGCGCCAAAGTGGAGTATATTACCTGTGTAAAATTGTGAAAATTCTGTGAAGTAGGTGAAACTTCATTTATACTATCACTGGGCTGACCTCTGGATCTCATTGCGCACCCTATAACCACTTAAAACTATATCTCTCTTGCAGTCTATGGCTTTTGTTAGTGTTGCTGTGATATTGTCTACATTCTATGGTGTTCACATACAGATGTAATCTTCCTCATTCCTGTTGCAATGCGTTCACACGTGCACACGCATCGCGGCAGAAACTACTTGCACCTGCTTGCATACAGTCGCGGATGTGAATGCTCAGTGTATTCTGAAAGTTTTGTGGGTGAGAAAATGTAAACGCTCCCACAAACATGCACACTTATCACAGCAAATGTCTTGTGACTGCGATAAATCCCAGCCAGGATGACGGTGGACGTATATGTAGGTAGGGGTGGCTACTATCTGATGGAGAGGGAGGGGGGTGCTGAGGTAAGTCTTTGTCCCTGGTAACAGAACATCTAGCTTCACCCATGGGTAGTCAGATGCTAACAAATACATCTACTTCAGATACAGGTACAAATCTATGTGTGCGGGGAAGCAAGTAGCGCTGGATACATAGTGGTAATGGGGTTGTAAGAAGGAAACCATATGAGACACAGGGGTCAATGCAGAGCTGAAAGCAAGTCAGCCGCAATTGGGGTGACATTGTGTGCAGAGAAAATAAATGACTTTGTGTAACCACATGCAGAGCTGTAAGTGCTTATGGTATCACTGCCCGCTCCATGTGCATCGTCAGACTACCATCGTCATCAGAGTGCTGTGGGGATTTGTTTCTCCAGGCACATAACAAAGGCAGATTATTGTCCCCATCACATAACATTGTGCTTGGCGTATACCCGTATTGGAAATGTATCATTTTCATCAGTGTTGGTGTCTCACAGCTCCTATCACCTTACCTGTCATTTTATCCAATGTATGTCGTCCCCAGTAATTATGTTCATTATTTTTCATCCTTATAGAAGCGATTAAAACTCTCTCTGGCCTATCTCCGTCACCTGTAATACATAAATAATACATCATATAAACCATCCTGTAATAAAAGGACTCAGTGCCCCCTACTGGCTGATTACAGAACCATGTGGCTTTATTCCATGTACTGTGCTGTAAATGAGAGATCACACCCAGGTTATCACAGCACCTCCCGGGCAGGGGAGGCTGTGATGAAGAGGAGGGGGTGGGCCGGAGGCAGGACGAGGGCGGAACAAGGGTGGGACAGGGGTGGAGCAAGGGTGGGGTCACACTGACACCCACTTTAAGCCACCCCCCCGCTCTGTAATGCCGCGATCCCCGGCATTACACTGCAGGGGGCGTGGCTATGATGACGCACTAAGTGGGCGGACGGGCAGGGGGGACCTGCAAATCGGGAGACTTGCCTGCTCTTCCGTGGGGCCAGGAGGGTCACCCGATTTTCGGGAGCCTCCCGGCCATTTCGGGAGAGTAGGCAAGTATGGGGCATGTTGATAGGGGGGACCCCACACTCAGGGGTATATGCAATTAGCGACGAATCGCGGCAAATTTTCGCCCGTTTTTTAATTCGACACAATTCGACCATCCAATTTCGGAAAGTGGTTGCCGAAATTCACCATATTCAATGGAAAACAGATTCGACAGTCCCGCGGGCGAAAAACGGCCGATTAGGCGGATTTTGCCGCAATTTAAAAAATACGGGAAAAACGGGAAAAAAAACGAAAAAAAATTGCGTGGGGTCCCCCCTCCAACGCATAACCAGCCTCGGGCTCTTCGAGCCGGTCCCGGTTCTAAAAATCCGGGGGGGAAATGGACAGGGGATCCCCCGTATTTTTAAAACCAGCACCGGGCTCTGCGCCTGGTGCTGGTACAAAATATACAGGGGACAAAAAGAGTAGGGGTCCCCCGTATTTTTTACACCAGCATCGGGCTCCACTAGCTGGACAGATAATGCCACAGCCGGGGGTCAATTTTATACAGTGCCCTGCGGCCGTGGCATTAAATATACAACCAGTCACCCCTGGCCGAGGTACCCTGGGGGAGTGGGGACCCCTTCAATCAAGGGGTCTCTCCCCCCAGCCACCCAAGGGCCAGGGGTGAAGCTCGAGGCTGTCCCCCCCATCCAAAGGCTGCGGATGGGGGGCTGATAGCCTTGAGAAAATTCAGAGAATATAGTTTTTTCCAGAATAACTACAAGTCCCAGCAAGCCTCCCCCGCAAGCTGGTACTTGGAGAACCACAAGTACCAGCATGCGGGAGAAAAACGGGTCTGCTGGTACCTGTAGTTCTACTGAAAAAAAGATAGCCAAATAAAAACAGGAGACAGACACCGTGAAAGTAAAACTTTATTTCATACGTCGACACACACATACTTACCTATGTGCACACGCCGACATCGGTTCTCTTCTCCAAGTAGAATCCAGGGGTACCTGAAAAGAAAAGATAAATATACTCACCTCATCCAGGGTCCAGAGATAAATCCACATACTTGTCAAAAAAACAAACCGGACACCCGTACCACACGGACTGAAAGGGGTCCCATGTTGACACATGGGACCCCTTTCCCTGAATGCAGGGAGACCCCCCCATGACTGCTGTCACTGAAAGGTCTCTTAAGCCAGGGCACTGTATAAAAGTGACCCCCGGCTGTGGCATTATCTGTCCAGCTGGTGGAGCCCGATGCTGGTGTAAAAAATACGGGGGACCCCTACTCTTTTTGTCCCCCGTATTTTTTGCACCAGCACCAGGCGCAGAGCCCGGTGCTGGTTTTAAAAATACGGGGGATCCCCTGTCCAATTTTTTCCCGGATTTTTAGAACCAGGACCAGCTCGAAGAGCCCGAGGCTGGTTATGCTTTGGAGGGGGGACCCCACGCCATTTTTTTTCGGGATTTTACCAATCCATCTATAAAAAAAATATATATATATTTTTAAAAATATATAAATAATACTTGTGCCTCCAAAAAAGACAAACCAAGTTCCTAATCCCTTCTAATATAAATAGATATGCTATTACCAAAAAAAAAAAACACCAAAAAAAACAGGTTTTACATTTTTTTTATTGGTTTCACCCTCCAAAGTGTGGCGGATTGAAAAAGACGAATTTACTGTCTAAAAGCACTGTTGTCGAATTTCCAAACTTCAATTGAATATACTTTGGTCGAATTGCAGCATTTGTATCATTGCAAAAAAGTCGAATTTGTCAAAAGTCGAATTTCAAAAAGTCGAATTTTTAAAGTCCGTTTTTTTGGAGAAAAGTACTGAATTGCATTGACGATTTTTTGGGGGGGGCGAAAAAGTCCAGTTTTTCGCCAATTTTGGGAATTCGACCGCAATTGCATATACCCCTCAATGTACATAACTCATCAAATTCACCGGTAAAATTCACATACACTATACATGAGCAAAGTATTAACTTCTTAGATGTACAGATATCATTCAGGGATGACAAAATTGACACAGCCCTGTTTACTAAGAGTACCGACAGGAATAACCTCTTACAAGCGTCCAGTCATCACCCTGTCTCTTTACACAAAGGTCTCCCCTACTCACAGATGCTGCGCCTTAAGTGCATTATCAGTGATGAGACACAACTGGAATCAGCATGTGATAACATGATCACAAAGTTTATCCAAAGGGGATACAACCAGTCTGAGCTTATTATTATTAAGAAGAAAGTATTGAAAATTCCTAAAAGTAAAACTTTAATTTCCAACAAAAAAACTGATAATACTGATAAACTAATTTGGGTTAATCAATATAATACTCAAAGTCCAACAATCAGCAAGATCACGAAAAAAATTCTGGCCTATTATCCAAACAAATAAAAAAATAGGCATCCAACCTAGTACACGTATTATGCCCGCTTACCGTAGAGGGAAGAATATACGTGATTTTGTAGTTAAAACCAACATTGAAGGTACCAAAAAGAGTAACATCACCACATTTCTCAAATACTGCTTCAAGTGCCTTGGCTGCACCACATGTAGCCATATGTTGACGGGTGACACTTTCTGTCACCCTTTCACGGGTAAAAAATTTTCAATACGTTATCGAGTAACTTGTACTACACGATATGTAGTTTACCTACTCAGTTGCCCTTGTGGTCTCCACTACGTGGGAAAAACTGCATGTTTAAAGAATGGATGGCCGGGCACCGGGCCTCCATTAGAGCAGCAGTTAATTCAGGCAGAAGTGATAAACCTGTTGCCCGACATTTTCTGCATGCCAAACATTCAGTAGATGCCTTGAGACATCGTATTATTGATTGCATCCCCCCGCTCAAACGAGGGGGTGATCGTGCTCAATTACTACTTAAAGCTGAGGCCAAGTGGATATTTGTACTAGACACATTGTCCCCTCGTGGGTTAAATGAACAGTTGGGCCTATCGGCTTTTGTTTAGCCCATTATTATATACAATCATTCAGGGGCACACAAAGTATATGATGTTTCAGAAACAGCTTCTACTAGTTTGTATCATTTTTCTCCATGTTTCCTAATTGTTGACACACAGTGGCTCTTAGCCAGCTCTCCACGCACACTTATGGGCTCTTTCCACCAGCTACTGTGAAAGTTTACAGTGTAGCTTTTTCTTGTTACTATGTACATAGATACTATCAATACTGCTTTTGAAGAATGAAATTGTTACAAGCATTGCCCTGATTGTGCCGTGTAAATCACACTGTCTTATTATTGTTTTGTTTGTTTGCACAGTTTAGTTTTTTCAATTGTGCTCCGGTCCAGGTGTTCCCTGACGCCGAAGCCGGCACCTCGTGATGACGTCATTATTGAACGGAGCGTGATGCGACGGCCGCTGGCGCTACGGACCACCAGACGGAGATAATTGGGTGAGTAGTACCTTTTGTGATTTTATCCTGACGAAAATGCCGCTTTTGACATTGAAACGTTGACACATCAGACTTGCCTGTCTGTATTTATTTCTTACGCTGAGAGTGCCGCCCGTCTCTGCAGCATATATTACTGGACACAGCCATTGGGAGGGCACCGGCACTAGTATTTCTCTATACATACCTTTGGGATTTGAGAGTGCCGTGGACTCTGCATATATATATATATATCCAGTGTTTGCCCCGGCACTCCTCTGAGTTCACTTGTTGTGGTGCGCTTCCTTGTGGACATGGCAGTCCACCGACATACAGCAAACAATAACAGGTGGCACTCACAGACTTGTAGAATGATGAAAAAACTTCACCCCGTGAAGTGTTTATTGAAACAAACAGGTAACGTTTCGGGGACGAGTCTGTGAGTGCCACCTGTTATTGTGTGCTGTATATATATATATATATATATATATATATATTAACGATGAGCGGGTTCGGTTCGTCGAGATCCAAACCACCCCAAACTTCACATGGTTTACATGGGTCAGAGGCACCCTCGGTTCTTCCCACCTTACTCTTAAAACCCGAACAAGGCAAAACATCATTATCCCACTGTCGGATTCTCACGAGATTCTTATTCCATATAAAGAGCCATTTTCACTTGTACATTGAGCGGAGAGTACATGGCTACGTTCTCTGCCTGAATAGCCCAATATCAGCTAAATATCAGCTCAATATCTGTGCTCAGTATCAGTGCTGCATTGTGGTGACCATTATATAATACTGCAGTACAATAGTCCATTGCTGTATCTTGCTGCTCAGTGTCAGTTCTAGTATCCTCCTCATCAGTGCTCAATATCTGTGCTCAGTATCAGTGTTGCATTGTGGTGACCAGTATATATAGTAGTACAGTACAGTAGTCCACTGCTGTATCTTGCTGCTCCTTGTCAGTTCTAGTATCCTGAACAGTGCTCAATATCTGTGCTCAGTATCAGTGCTGCATTGTGCTGACCAGTATATATAGTAGTACAGTACAGTAGTCCATTGCTGCATCTTGCTGCTCCGTGTCAGTTCTCCATAGTGTCATCAGTATAATCAGTGCTCAGTAAAATCAGTGCGTTGTTAGACGTGCGCCCATTATCCGCCATTAATGCAGTGGGATTTAGAAAATTGCGTCCCCGGTACCAAATCTCATCTAGATTCCACTTCACTAGGCAGGCGATAGCGAGATTATGCCAATTAATTCCAGTGATTTAGACGTAGTATTACAATAATTTTAGCAATTAATAAGTGATTTATAATTATTAATTACAGTGATCTTGCCAAATAATTCCAGTGATTTGGACATAGCATTACAGTGATTTTACCAATTAATATCAGTGATTTATAATTATTAATTAGAGTGATCTTGCCAAATAATTCCAGTGTCGCTTGGCTTAGTCATACAGCTACCTAATTGCACCTCTTCGACATCTTTGCATGAGGTGCTGTTTGGGGCCTAGTTTTTGAAAAGTGCCATCCTGTATGACACTGCTGTATTAGTCCTGGGGTACTGCCGTATAAGTCCACCAATTGAATATTTTTTTTTAAAGTGACTGGAGCGTGCTGTAAATGCTGTCAGTGGACCGAACAGTTGCGGCCCACTCTTGACATTCAGCCACTGTGTGACACTACTAGATGTGCCAGGTGGTTGTGTCACTTAGCTTAGGCCTACAGCAACCTTGGGGCACATTTTTTTCATCTTTGCATCATGTGCTGTTTGGGGCCTTTTTTTGATATCTGCCCTCCTGTCTGACACTGCAGTGCCACTCCTAGATGGGCCAGGTGTTTGTGCTGACCACTTTACTAAGCTAAGCAACCCATCCAGTGACCTCGGTGCAACCTTTTGGCCTAAAAACAATATTGTGAGGTGTGAGGTGTAGTCCAGGCTGGTCATTACCTGAGAGTGTGTGTGTGTGTGTGTGTGTGTGTGTGTGTGTGTGTGTGTGTGTGTGTGTTTAGGAAGGTAGCCCAGACAGGACATTACCTAAAAGTGTGTGAGTGTGTGTGTGTGGGGGGGGGAGGGGGGGCGTTGTCCAGTCAGGACATTACCTGGACATTAACTGACAGTGTGTGTGTGTGTGTGTGTGTGTGTGTGTGTGTGTGTGTGTGTGTGTGTGTGTGGGGGGGGGTTAATCCAGGCATGACAATACCTGACAGTGTGTGTGTGTGTGTGTGTTTGTGTGTGTGTGTGTGTGTGTGTGTGTGTGTGTGTGTGTGTGTGTGGGGGGTTAATCCAGGCAGGACATTACCTGAAAGTTGGTTGGGGGGGTGGGTAGTCCATGCAGGACATTTCCTGAAAGTGTGTATGAGTTGGGGGTAGTCCTGGCATGACATTACCTGACAGTGGGTGTGTGTGTGTGTGTGTTTAGGATGGGGTGTAATCCTTGCAGGACACTACCTGACAGTGTGTGAGTGGGTGGGTGGAGTCTTGTCAGGACATTACATGACTGTGTGTGTGTGTCAGTGTGAGTGTGTGGGGGGTGGGGGTAGTGGAGACAGGACACTACCTGACAGTATGTGTGGGTGGGTGGGGGAGTCCTAGCAGGACATTACATAACAGTGCGTGTGTGGGGGGGAGGGGTAGTCCAGGCAGGACATTACCTGACAGTGTGTGTGTGTGTGTGTGTGTGTGTGTGATGGGGTGGTAGTCCTAGCTGAACTTTACCGAACAGTGTGTGTGTGTTGGGGGGTAGTCCTTGCAGGACACTAGCTGACAGTGTGTGAGTGGGTGGGGGGAGTCCTGGCAGGACATTACATGACTGTGTGTGGGTGTGTGTGGGGGGGGTAGTGGAGACAGGATACTACCTAACAGTGTGTGTGTGTGTGTGTGTGTGTGTGTGTGTGTGTGTGTGTGTGTGTGTGTGTGTGTGTGTGTGTGTGTGTGAGGGGGGATGAAGGTAGTCCAGGCAGGACTTTACCTAACTGTGTGTGTGTTGGGGGGGTTGTCTAGTCAGGGCATTATCTGACAGTGTGTGTGTGTGTGTGTGTGTGTGTGTGTGTGTGTGTGTGTGTGTGTGTGTATGTATGTGTGGGGGTAGTCAAGGCAGGGCATTATCTGATATTGTGTCTTTGTGTGTGTTTTGGGGGGGTTGTCCATGCAGGACACTGCCTGACAGTGTGTGTGTGGGGGGGGGGGGGGAGGGGGTAGTCCAGGCAGGACATTAGCTGATGGGGGAGTACTGTGACTCATGTAAGCTGTATTAGCCTGTACTACTTATAATGAACAATACATAAATAATAAAAACACCATCAGCAACAATTATTTACAGTTGCATTATACACATAGAATCAAACACCCAACTTCCGCATCCCCCTCCTCCCTTCATTCCAATCCCCCATCCTTACCAAGTCCTCTCCTTCATTTACACATGTTCACATATACAACTTACCAGCAAAGCATATACATACGTGTGTATGCAACACGAGTAACACTCCGTGTGCCGGGCTGTGTCTATATACACCCACGCCTAGGCTGTGCAATGCATATGGGCCACTGGTGCATATATACACCCACATCTAGACACAGCCACAACTAGTCACACCCGCAACTAGCCACAGCAACAGCTAGTCACAGCCACAACTAGTCACAGCCACAACTAGCCACACCTGCAACTAGCCACAGCCACAACTAGCCACATCCGCAACTAGTCACAGCAACAGCTAGTCACAGCCACAACTAGTCACAGCCACAACTAGTCACAGCCACAACTAGCCACACCTGCAACTAGCCACAGCCGCAACTAGACACAGCCACAGCTAGTCACAGCCACAACTAGTCACAGCCACAACTAGTCACACCTACAAATAACCACAGCCACAAATAGTCACACCTACAACTAGTCACAGCCACTATTCACACCCATTACTAGTAACAGCCACAGCTAGTCACAGCCACTAATCACACCTGCAACTAGTCACATCCGCAACTAGTCACAGCCACAACTAGTCACACCTACAAATCACCACAGCCACAAATAGTCACACCTACAACTAGTCACAGCCACTATTCACACCCGCTACTAGTAACAGCCACAGCTAGTCACAGCCACTAATCACACCTGGTACTAGTCACACCAACAAATAGTCACACCCACAAATAGTCACACCCGCAGCTAGTCACAGACACTGATCACACCTGGGACTAGTCACACCAACAAATAGTCACACCCACAAATAGTCACACCCGCAGCTAGTCACAGACACTGATCACACCTGGGACTAGTCACACCAACAAATAGTCACACCAGCAACTAGTCACAGCCACAGCTAGGAGCAGCCACAACTAGACAGAATACATAAGAGAGAAATATGTGGGCAATTTGGCATAATACAGTGTAGTTAGACAAGAGCTGTACAGGACTAAGAATATGTAAAAGTCCATACTATTGTTTTTTGGCAGTGTAATACACTCCTTACTAGGCAAACTACAATATTAAGATATGGGGCAATAAGTAATAGCCTGCACAGCCTGCATTCAGGAATTTCTGCAAGTACAAGCAGAAAAATATACGGGCACACTCGTCAACATTCCAGAACAGTCTGCATGTCGCAGGCTATTACATATTACCCATGGTGTCATTCTGAGTGGGGGCAGATTGGCCTAGAAAACCAGCCCAGGAAATTTCTAAAGCAGCCCTAAAATGTGGGTGGGGTCTGTGGAGGGTTCGAGATCTAATGACATTAAGATACCCCAGCCCCTGCTAAACACACCTGCAGCTGGTAACCTCTGCAGGGGTTAACAGACCGTCTGGTTACTAAGCAACCACAGCAGACAGGGAGAGCCTTCGGACCCAGAGCGGGAAGCTGGGGATGCGGGGATTCACCGCCGCAGAGCGGGAGAGTGACAGAGGCGGGGTTAGCTCTGTGCTGTGAGGAGGCGCGGAGAGAGGATGAGATCACGCTGCCGCCAGGTACAGGAGCAGGTCACACTGCCGCGGAGGAGAAGAGAGGCTGCTCAGTGAGGAGAGACAGGACCCTCGCTGACAGAGCAGACAGACATGGCGCCACTGCTGGCCTGGACAGAGTGAGAGATGCTCTGGGCAGCGTGTGTGCAGAGATGCGCACTGCTGCAGCTGGCTGACAGGAGAAGAGAACCGCAGTGAGGACCCTCCTGATTGGCTGTGTGCTCCTGTAGTATCTGTCAGGCAGCACACGGCACAGATACAATGTAGCACCTATGCGCTACATTGTAGCCAATGGTGGGACTTTGCGGTCAGCGGTTGACCGAAAGTAACCTCAATGCTGACCGCAAAGTTCCCACCATTGGCTACAATGTAGCGCATAGGCGTGTGCTGTGCCGTGTGCTGCCTGACAGATACTATAGGATCACACAGCCAATCAGGAGGGTGCCACGACGTGGCGCTCCCTGATTGGCTGAAGGGACCCTCTTTGACAGTAGTCAGGGGGGGTCCTGGCTGTCAGGAAAAGGGGTCCCATGTGAAAACATGGGACCCCTTTCAGTGCGTGGTCAGGTTTCCATTTTTTTATTTTTTTTTGCCAAGTACGTGGATTACAAAAAAAAAGAACAGGACACACTGGATTTAGGTGAGTATAATTTTATTTTCAGGTACCCCGGATTCGACTTGGAGACGTCGACAGACGGAGACGTGGCCAAAGTCTGCGTGTCAACATAAGTAAGTATGTGTGTGTCGGAATGAATGTAATAAAGTTGTACTTTCACGGTGTCTGTGTCCTGTTTTTTGGGTTGTTTTTTTTTAGTAGTAGTACTACAGGTACCAGGGGGCCCGTTTTCCCCCACATGCTGGTACTTGTGGTTCTCCAAGTAACTGCTTGCGGGGGAGGCTTGCTGGGACTTGTAGTACTGCTACTAAAAACAATATTCAATTTTTTTCAAAAGGCTAACAGCCCCCCATCCACCGCCCTTGGATGGGGGGTACAGCCTCTGGCTTCACCCCTGGCCCTTGGGTGGCTGGGGGGGAGGACCCCTTGATTTAAGGGGTCCTCCAGTGTACCCCGGCCAGGGGTAACTAGTTGGGTATTTAATGCCACGGCCGCAGGGCGCTGTATAAAAGTGACCCCCGGATGTGGCATTATCTGTCCAGCTAGTGGAGCCCGGTGCTGGTTCAAAAAATACGGGGGACCCCTACTCTTTTTGTCCCCTGTATTTTTTGCACCAGCACCAGGCGCAGAGCCCGGTGCTGGTTGCTCAAATATGGGGGAACCCCAGTCATTTTTTTCCCCATATTTTGTCAACCAGGACCGGCTCAAAGAGCCCGAGGCTGGTTATGCTTAAGAGGGGGGACCCCACGCAATTTTTTTCAGATTTAAAAATACTTTAAACACATTTTTAAGGTACACAATGAAGCCCTGCATGGATCTCATAGATCCGGCCGGGATTCCTTGTGTTTTGTCAGGAAGTGTTTTACTCATCACTCCCGTAAAACACTGCCTGACATTAAGAATCATATCGATATCGGTAAAAACGAATGTGCAAAACTCGGCAGCTTAGTGAATGATCGTATCGGGATTCAAAAAGTTGCAGTAAAATGCACCCGATACCATTCGAGTTCAAACACCCTTAAAAACGGCAAAAACATGAATATTAGTAAATAAACCCCCATGAGTCCAGCACTGGCAACTCACTGAATCATGTGCAGTCTCTGCAATACATTCCACTGCAAATGAGTCATGACTCGTGTGCCGACACACTGACTCGAGACACTTCACTGAACTGGGTCATGTGTCTCAACTCAGTTCAGTGAATCACTTTGCCCATGACTAGTGAGGAGGCGGCTGGGACCAGGAAGCGCTGTATGCACAATAGGAGAGGGGGAAGCCATGACAGGGATGCAAAACAGTGGGAGAGCACTGACAAACAAACTGGTACCTGTACCTCCAATGTTAAGCACTCAGAGCTACCACAGCATACCCTCCAACATGACCCGCCCCACTAGGTACAAAATGCTCTGTTTCTGGACTTCCCTCTTAATTTATTATTGCCATCACCTGGGAAGAAACAGATTTCTTATCATTTAACTAGTTCAACACAGGTGATGGAAATCATAACTTAAGAGGGAAGTCCAGAAACAGAAAATGTTGTACCTAGTGGGGCAGGTCATGTTGGAGGGTCTGCCACAGGACCCAAATAATATATAGTGCCCTAGACCTCTGTAGCTACACATAAACGTACAAGAGCGCCTCAAGCTTTATTGCTTACTTACTTACTCTGCCCCTCTCATTGAGAACATTAATAGGGACATGCAGGGGTATACCCCCAGGTTTGGCAGTTTCTCTGACATCGCATGCAGCTACCCAGTAGCAGTGGACACAGAAGCCATTGCTTACACTCAGTGGTTGGCTTGTCTACGAGTAAAGGAGCAGCATGCCTAGCTCACGTTGCCGTGTGTGTTCACCGATATATTCACTTGCCTCTGGAGCCCCAGATAGGGACAGTGCTTTAGGCTACGCCAATCCCCAAGCCTCAATAGGCTGATCATACCCCAGCAGCCCTACAAGGAACTGAGATATCTGCTGTCTGCCATGCGCAGGATTTACCAAACCAAAGAGTGGAAAAGTAATTCTAATACTCTTTTGTGATTATCATGTGCCTTGCATAGATTTATACTTGAACTTCTCCGAATTGTGTATAGGGCCAGAGATTGCCTTTGCTGGGCCCACAGCGCCATCTAGGGGCTAAGTATTCTGTTTGAATATTCCTGAGCCAGCTTCTCTAAATGAGTTTTAGTATTGATGTTCAGAAAATAACTTATGTTGACGTTGTGATATGTTTATGTTTACCATGCAAATGATATGAGATAATAGGTAATGTGTCTTACCAAAATGTGCTAAACTTACTAATCAGTAGCTCAAGTTAACTCTAAGCGGTGAATATACCCTTTGTACCTTTGTCACGTGCCCTACTGTAGTGATCCTTGTGCACCTTAGGGGAAGTATCGTCCATACTGGAGTATCTCCGTCCCTCTGTCCAAATCCTATACAGGTGTTCCATGCAGACTTCGGCAGGTGTCGCAGCAAGTGAGAACTTGTCAACCAGACGGGCCGCAACTGAACAGGTGTGAAATTCCAGGTATTACAAAATATCTAGATGGATCTGATGGTGTATACAGATGTAATCACCATCATCTATACACATAGCGGCATAAATGGCGTGACTCGTGCGACTGTGAATGGGTCGCACACATGCGTACCCATACACATGCCCAAAAATATGCACTTGTGATCGCCTGGTGTGAATAATTGCAGTTTGGTAATCCATGCAGCATGACACGATATGCATAACATTGGTATAGATTGTGGCATAGATGAGCCTGTAAGTCACCTGTGCGATAATGTAAATGCATATAAGGGCATATGAAACCATCAGATTCCATATCCGCTCCTCCATTTCCCCGCTACTTCCCTCACACTTTGGCCCCATCCTCTCCTACTTCATCCTGATTCTTCCCATCACACTCTTGCCTCTTTTCTCCTCCATCACTCTGCCCCTTCTTGCACACCCTGGCAACATCCACTCCTCTATCACCCTATTCCTTTCTCCATACTTGGCCAACACCCTCTCATCCATTATCCTCCTTCTTATACACCGAGCTCCATCTTCTCCTTCAACAGTTTCCTTTTTCCCACACACCCCAACCACATCAACTCCTTCATTATCCTGCTACTATCCTCACACTTCTATCCCTCCACTTCTCCATTCCCTCACAAACTTTTTGGATTCATTAGTTGGTCTGTGGATTGATGTGGAAATATACACAACCAAGATCTCTGTATTATCTGATTATTATGTAGTGTTATTTCAGGGTTGCCGACATCTGAGAGCAGCCCGTCGGATCAGCAGGGGGGGGAGGGGGGGCCTGAGGTGACGTGCAGGGGGCATCGCGTCATCACCTGCCCTGACCGCCCACTTTACTCGTTAAGTGGGCGGCGGGCAGGGGGTGAACCCCGTAAATCGTGAGACTTGCCTGCCCTTCCGGGGAGCCAGGAGGGTCACCCGTTTTTCGGGAGCCTCCCAGCCATTCCAGGAGGGTAGGCAAGTATGTGTTATTTCTCACTCAGTGTGCATTAGGGATAGCAAAATGTTTTTTCTCTAAGCCAGAATTACCACTCCCTTTTAGCACCTGAGTGACATCACAATCTGTTTGAGCAGCTTGCCAATATATGTGCATTGTATTTCAGAGAGGAATGGATGGGTCAGCATTGGAGTGCCATTGGTGAAGCTAGGAGTGTCTCCAGGTAAGCTGGCTCTCAGATTCTGTAGCAGCCATTATCATGTGGCCTTACACTGGGCTATTAGATCCAGACATATTTGTTATTATTTATGCGGTGGGTATGGGGTGCGATTTTCCCTGTGTTAGTATGGCAGGGCTGCTTCAGGTTTGTCAAAGTCAGAAAAATATCACGCTACACGTTGCCATATATGCACCTCATGCGCTTGCCCACTGCACATGCACTTTCTCTGGCGTGCGTGCACATATTTGCAGATGCGTGACGGCGCCCCTACGGGCGTGCGCTTGAACGCATGGTATGTGCATTTACGGTAGAGTATGTGTGCGTCTAGCGAGCGACTCAATCGCTGCTTAATAAATCCATATAGCAGGTTTTATAGGTAATGTTCCCCTTAGTGATAACTGTAAGTTTGTTTAATGTGACGTGTTTATGGAGATGGGAATCCCTCTTTATGTTATACAAGGGGTCTGTTTAAGGTTGAACAGTGGTGTCTGGTACCTAACCGAAGAGTATTTTAATAGCAACAATCCGGTGTTGGTTAGGTATAGATTAAACGCTCCTGCATATAGTTATGGCCATTAGTAATTTCTGGACATATCCTATATTTGCAGTTCATTATCCATGCGGCGGGAATCCGAAGATTCCCTCCCACCTGAGCTGTTTGAAATAGCCACAGCCCACCTGTTCAAATCAACTGATGACCTTTTGTTATGATACAAGGAGACATTCCTGTGTACAACGAACAATGAGATTATAGGTCCCTTTGTAGTGTACTGTATGCAGTGTATATAAGATCAGCCAGCCTGGACAGCTCAGTATCTCTCACTCCACAAACGGTTTTCATATTGACTAACTTGGAGCTGGTACCAGCACTAGCGCAGCGATCGTTCCCAGTGTGTGTAAGTAATTTTCTGTAATCAAATTCGTTCTCTGTTTTGTATTGGCCATTTCCCTCTCTCTCTCTCTCCGTTATTGTATAAGATTGTGACGCTATTGTATATTTCTGTCTAGATATCCTGTTAGAATTATATGTTAGCTTGTAGTGTATAACTTGTAAACTGTTTTTACCTTTTTCGATATAACTTAAAAGCTTGTTAGTAAAGGTGTTGGAACCGTAGCACGGTATTGTGTGTTCATTACATTGCAGAGGGTAATAGGAGCGTCTCGATCGCTCAGACAGCTTTAGTGTTAACAAGGTTAAGCAGCGTTATATCGCTACAGTGTTTCAGTTCAAGGTTTACAGCATAAGAGTATCCTTTCTGTGTATTACATTCAAGGTTTACTGATTGTCATCTTGTGAGCGTCTGCGCCACTCGTGATCTCCTCGTGGTCTCGAGCGTCTGCTACGCTGGTAGCGTAGCATTACGGTAGTCGCTCGCCTATAGCGTGTTTGACACCACGCGTAAAGCTGTGAGCGAGCGTGCCGCTCGTGCGTCTCGATCACGGCTAAGCGTCCGCTACGCTAAGTGCGTACCCTTACGGTACCCCATACGCCAATTGCGTATTGAGTCTCTTACCCATATATAGTGAAGGTTATAAGGTAATCAAAATCAGCATTATCAATTGGCCGCTCTTCTGTCCTCCACATATCCGCACCAGCGAAATACAGACTTTATCTGCCAGCAAGGGCGGGAAGGCAGTAGTGCTGGCTAGATAAGCGTCTGTTTCGCTACGTTGTAGGAGTGTTGTGGGAATCCGGAACCGGAGGTAAGAACAATACGCTATTGTCTTTTTAAAACTGTTTTATTTCTGTCTTGCGTACGCACGCACGCATACATCTGCATTTCTTTTCATTTGTGTATTTTCACATCACTTTCCTGATTGCCATTTCATAATTGATAACGTGCTGAGAAAGACTTGTTGCTATTGGTAGTTAAAGAGTAAAAATAATACATTAAGAGGTAATTTGTAAAACACGCGCACAGCTTTGCCTAAAGATTCAAGGAAAGACCTGTGTGGTGCTCGGTAGATGATTACAGTTAAAAATCATCTACATTGATATAAACGTGTTAATTGTATTTCTGTGGACATATCTGGCTGGCGTACACGTGTCTCTAACAAAAGGGTGAGACTCGCGTACGTGACGCAAGGGCCGACGCACGGAGCGTATATTACGCAACGGAGCATCTGGGTACGCCCACATAATACAAATCACACGATAGTATTATTTTAAATAGGCGAAAAGGAGGAAACGTGATAAATAGCGCAAGTCAATTTTAGCGTCCAAAATTTTAAGCTAATAGATCCTTCTCTAATTTGTGACTCATCTGGACTAGACTGTGTTACTGAATGAAAGGGATTTCTGCACAGAAACGAAAGTAAAGAGTATATGAGGTGAAAGAGTGTGTATACATATATATAAGTTTCTAAAATTTTTGGGGTTGAACCACAGGAAATCATCAAGTTCTCGTGTACATACGTGTAAGTGACTGCATGGTGGCTTGGGAGGCATCCCTTGTTAAACAAAAAAAAAGAGCATTAGAGTATAGCAGACCAGGAGGTCTACTGTAGCACAGACCAGGAGGTCCAGACAGACCAGGAGGTCTAGGTACAGCAGACTAAGAAGTCCGCTATAGATAAAAGAAGCACAACACCAGAAAGGGTTGGTGCGATACCCATATAGGCCATTAAGCTCAGGCTGAAGGAATTCGAAGCCACAATTTTCGATTCCGTTGGTCGTTCCGCACATAAGATTAGTTGCTAATGTGCAGAACGATTGTACCGCAAGTAATTGTGTGCATTAGTTAGTAACTTGACCCAGTACCATTTACGTACGCTAGAGGGGTCACACACGCTATTTGTACATTCTAACGTGATTTGTGTAATTTTTTTTTTATTTTAAGGGAGGTTCGCTGGTCACTCGGGAACTATCCAACAACCAATAGTTACTGGAAAGGGTTAAGTGCTCTGCGGATTACACCCACATGTTCCAGTAAATAGAGGTTCAGGTCGCAGGGGCCCTAGGTTGAGTACGCCAGCGCTAAGGCAGTGTGTGGGCATATTGGTCGACGTGGGCGACTGAGTGGAGTACTCGGTAAACTTCCGCCGCCGGCCTACCCCGGACATCTTGATTTTTATAAGGGTTCGCTGAAGACCCTGATTTGAAGGTCAGAGGTAGTGAAAGCAACACCAGCAAAGATGGGGGCCAGTTGTTCAGGTAGGGGGCGATCAACCTCGGTTCGGGTTGACTTAGTAAACCGACCAATCGGGTCGGCAAGGTATGTAATGTGTGAGAAATACGGTTCACACGCAGAGGTTTTGTGCGATGAATGGGAAAGGATGACTGTGCATGATGGGGAAAAGTTCCCACGGGTAGGCAGTTTTAGCCCAGATGTGTTACAAAATCTAAGGAGAAGGATATGTCTCAATAAATCTGCAAAGAGACGGATCAAACATTATGACTGTTTACAGTTATGGCAGCAGGAGGGTGAAATACAGAGAGGATTGGCTCAAGCGGCTGGATCTAACCCTATCAGGAAACTGATAGCCACTGCGCCACCGCCACCATACATAACGGGAGAGAAAGTGGTTACAGAGAATGACACACTGGTGTATGATAAACATGCACTTAGTAACTGTATAAATGTTAAGAATAATGTGACTAAGATTATTGATGCAAATACTAATCCGTGCAAGCTGTACCCTGTTTTAAACTTTCCCCAGGAGTGTGACCAAGAGGATGACCCAACAACAATATCGGCACTCTCTCTAGCAGCCACCATAGCAGAAACAACAGTGGGCACGGCCCAGCCAGTAAGAGCAGTATCAAAGGCCCCTAGTGGAGGGACAGGTGAGGTCGTATCAACTGGTAAGTACGGCACCATACACTATGCCGAAACCATTTCACCACATATTGTAGAATCTACTCAGAATGATGTTATTGAACTTAGGGGGTCATTCCGAGTCGATCGCTCGGTAAAAATCTTCGCATCGCAGCGATTTCCCGCTTAGTGCGCATGCGCAATGTTCGCACTGCGACTGCGCCAAGTAAATTTGCTATGCAGTTAGGAACTTTACTCACGGCTTTTTCATCGTTCTGGCAATCGTAATGTGATTGACAGGAAATGGGTGTTTCTGGGCGGAAACAGGCCGTTTTATGGGCGTGTGGGAAAAAACGCTACCGTTTCCGGGAAAAACGCAGGAGTGGCTGGAGAAACGGGGGAGTGTCTGGGCGAACGCTGGGTGTGTTTGTGACGTCAAACCAGGAACGACAAGCACTGAACTGATCGCAGATGCCGAGTAAGTCTGAAGCTACTCAGAAACTGCTACGAGGTGTGTAATCGCAATATTGCGAATACGTCGTTCGCAATTTTAGGATGCTAAGATTCACTCCCAGTAGGCGGCGGCTTAGCGTGAGCAACTCTGCTAAAATCGGCTTGCGAGTGAACAACTCGGAATGACCCCCTTAATCCCGTTAGGGTAATTGCAGTGCCAAATGGGAAAACTGACACTTCAGGAGTCACTACTGTCAGAAACATCGCCATGCACGGCCCCTTTTCCCGAATGGAATTAAGATCAATGGTGTCTGAATTCCCTGATCCTAGGAAAGATCTAGTTGCAAGCCAGAAATACATTAGAGATCTAGGAAATACTGTGGAGCCCAATAACAAAGACTGGCAGATATTGCTGAGGGCATGTTTACCCTCCAATGTCGACTCAGCAAGATAGATTTTTAGCTGACTGTAAATTAGATGACGACGTACCCCTTACGGATAAGTACAACCAAGATAATGTAAAGAGAATAAATTTACAGTTAAAAGAGTATTTTCACACTGTTGCCAAATGGAACAAAATTTTCTCCATCAAACGAGAAGAGGGAGAAACAGCTGCTGAGTATTTTCATCGGGCACTACAGGAAATGGCTAAGTATACAGGCATAGAAGACATTAAGACAAATGTGAATCATAGAGAAGTAGCAGTATCTGTATTAATGGATGGTTTAAAGGAAGTATTGAGGACAAGGGTACAGACCACCCAACCATGTTGGCAAGGTCTGTCGGTGGCTACTTTGAGAGAGGCCGCTATTGATCATGATCGGAATATCACCAGACACAGGGAGTCACAAAGTGATAAGTTAATGGCCGTAAGTATACAGGCCCTGACCATAAGGCCAACTCTATATAAATCTCCGACCCCTGTGGGTAAGTCAAATGTGGTAACTTGTTATTACTGTCATAAAGAGGGACATTTTGCACGAGACTGAAGATCGAAAAATGCACAAAAATCATATCAACCCCCTAGACAACGACATGACACACTTAATTGGGATCAAGGACCGCAGAGACGGAGTTATGAGCCACACGCAGGGGAAACAAGAAGGTATCCCCCAAAAAGAGACTGGCAAGTCTCTGATAATACCCAGTTACCCCCTTCACAGGTGATAGCTGCAACTGCATTGCAGGGAGGTCACCACACACCATAGGGGTTGGGCCACACCTGTAATCTGCAGCCAGTGAAATTGATTGCGAGCCCTGGAAGTGAACCCGACGTCACAATCGATGTAGCTGGTAAATCTCTAAATTTCCTTGTAGATACGGGGGCGGCCAAGTCAGTGATAAATTTGACCTTGGGCATGAGAACCACTGGTAAAACAATTCCAGCCATGGGAGTAACAGGATTAGTACGACAATACCCTTTAAGCAAACCAACAGAGGTTACGATAGGGCCTTTGCATACCAAGCATTCTTTCCTGCTGGCTGCATCGGCTCCGACTAATCTCTTAGGGAGAGATTTACTGTGCAAAATGGGATGCGTCATATATTGTACTCCTGAAGGTGTGTTCTTGGACATACCCGAAAACCACGCTCAGGAAGCACAAGATATGTTAGACTCCCCAACAAGATTAATGTCACACACTGTTATTGTAAATAGGTGTCCGTCCAAGGTAGAAGAAATGACTTCCCAGATACCGGAGTCACTGTGGACCAAGGACGGACAAGACACTGGATTGATGGCAAATGTAGCCGCAGTAGTTGTGCAAGTAAAAGATGGTAGGATAGCTCCAAAAATCCCACAGTACCCTCTGAAGCCAGAGGTGGAGTTAGGAGTTTACTCTGTAATAGAGCGCTTGCTACAACAGGGCATTCTGGTAAGGACGTCCAGCACTGCAAATAGTCCCATCTTCCCTGTTAAAAAGAGTGGGGGGAGGGGTTACAGATTAGTACAGGATCTAAGAGGGGTCAACAAAATAGTTGAGAGTCAATTCCCCGTAGTGCCAAATCCAGCTGTTATCCTAATGCAAATCCCTCCCACTGCCAAATTTTTCACTGTGATTGACCTCTGCTCCGCTTTCTTCTCGGTACCTCTGCGCCCTGACAGTCAATACTTATTCGCATTTACTTACAGAGGGGTTCAATATACATGGACTCGCTTACCACAAGGTTTCATAGACAGTACAAGTATTTTCTCACAGGCTCTGCATGATTGTTTACTGTCTTTCCAATCAGAGAGTGGATCAATAATGATACAGTATGTGGATGATTTACTACTGTGTTCAGATTCACTGGAAGCATCCCTGAAAGATACGAAACAACTCCTGTTTCATCTTTCAGACACAGGACACAAAGTTTCCAAAGACAAGTTACAATTATGCCAGGCCCGGGTGAAGTATTTGGGACACTGTCTGACACAAGGACTGAGACACCTCACCGCTGATAGAATTCAAGCAATTCGTGACATGACCCTGCCACAAACCCAGCAACAAATTAGAACGTTTTTAGGAATGTGTGGATATTGCATAACTGGATCCCAGGTTTTTCCATACTTGCCTTGCCATTACAGGAGATGGTTTCATCAAATAAACCTGATCAGATTTCGCACACAGACGAATCTGAGATGGCATTTGAGAGACTTAAACAGTGCCTAACGCAGGCACCAGCATTAGGTATGCCTGACTATGGGAAACCCTTTGAGCTGTACAGAACAGAGAGTGCTGGGTGCGCAGCAGGTGTCTTAACCCAGAAGCATGGTGATGCCAGCAGGCCGGTAGCCTACTATAGCGCTCAGCTAGATACGGTAGCGCGATCCCTCCCCATTGCAGCAATAGCATTGCTAGTCACAAAAAGCGAAGATGTAGTGCTAGGACACAACCTCACAATTCATACACCACATGCAGTGTCAGCCTTACTGAATTCTGCCCAAACCAGACGTCTCATCAGCGCGGTTTACAAGATGGGAATTGGCATTGATGGCCCCCGTAAACATTACCATAAGGAGATGCAGCGCATTAAATCCTGCAACGTATCTCCCAGGTGTGCCTGGACAGGCACAAAGGGTGGAGGATGAGAGTGATGGTGAAGGAGGATTTAATACAGGGGATGACACGCATGATTGTATGGAATATTTGACCCAAAATTTCACGGCAAGGCCTGACATCAGTGACAACCCACTGGAAGATGTAGATTTTACTTTCTACACTGACGGTAGTTGTCACAGACAGACGGACTCGGGAGACTTGTGTACTGGATACGCAGTCGTAGATGACCAAGGTACCATAGAAGCAGAACCGCTAGGCCCACCTCACTCAGCACAAGTTGCTGAACTGGTTGCCCTAACCAGAGCATGTGAATTGGCTAAGGGCAAGTCAGCCAATATTTACACAGATTCTAGGTACGCCTTCGGAGTAGTCCATGATTTCGGAGCCCTATGGCGCCTCAGAAATTTCATGACGGCAGCTGGCACACCCGTAGAGCATGCAGCCCACATCAAAAGACTTCTAACAGCGATACAGGAACCCGACAGAGTGGCTGTTATCAAGTGTAAAGCTCACACATATAGCCAAGACCCGGTATCACTTGGTAACAGCCGAGCAGACGAAGCTGCTAAATTAGCAGCCGGCACCCCCAGACAGACTGACACCACACAGCTGATGGTATTTAATACTGTAAACACACAGAAATTGTGTGAAATGCAAAATTTGTGTTCTCCACAGGAAAAGGCAGTTTGGAGGTCAAAAGGATATGGCCAGGAGTCCTCAGGACTCTGGACAGATGGACAAGGTAAACCAGTGGCACCCAGAGCATACCTTCCAAGTCTAGCGGAAGCAGCACATGGGCTGACTCATCTAGGCAAAGAAGGAATGTGTAAGCTAGTAAGAGCTTATTGGTGCGCCCCAGGATTTTCTTCCCATGCGGGTAAAAGAGCGATGACATGCCTCACCTGCTTGAGGAAGAATATCGGAAAGGTAATACCGACAGAGCCATCCCATATCCCTCCGACAGATGGCCCTTTCCAGGTAATACAAATTGATTTCATACAATTGCCACCTTGTAGAAATTTAAAGTATGTTTTGGTCTGTATTGATGTATTCTCAAATTGGGTCGAAGCATTTCCTGCGGCCACAAATACCGCTGTATTTACTGCTAAGAAAATTGTGCAGGAATTTGTGTGTAGGTACGGTATCCCTAGAATAATTGAAAGTGATAGGGTACCCATTTTACAGGAGAAATCTTTCAAACAATGTGTAAGTTGATGGGAATTAATAGTAAGCTGCACACTCCGTATCGCCCCCAGGCGAGTGCGAAGGTGGAAAGAGTAAACATCACTATTAAAAATAAATTGAGCAAGGTAATGACTGAAACAGGACTGTTGTAGCCTGAAGCTTTGCCAATTGTATTATACAGCATCAGAACCACTCCCAGGTCCCCTCTTCATCTGTCTCCTTTTGAAATTCTGTTTGGTCGACAACCCCATGTTATGATTAACCCCCAGGATGATTTGAAATGTAACAATGATGTAACTGTAAAGTACTTGGTTAAGATGAGTAAGCAATTGAGGAATCAGAATGATAATCTAAAGTTGGTGATTCCTGATTTGCCAGACAGTAATTGTCATGACATTGAACATGGGGATTATGTAATGATACGGAATTTTCTACGCTCAGGTTGCCTTATTGACAGATGGGAAGGACCATACCAAGTCTTATTGACCAGCACAACTGCTTTGAAGGTTGCCGAGACAGAGACTTGGGTCCATACGTCTCATTGTAAGAAGGTTGCGGATCCAGAGAGTTCCCGTGACAAAGAACAGACGGTAGAGGTTGTATCACTAGAGTGTCTGTTCAGGGAAGAGTGAGACGACACCTGATCGTTGGGAATAATAAGACCAGAAGCTTGTCGAGCCAGATTTCTTTTCCCCATTTGTTATTTTCTCCAGTTCCCACCTCCCTCCTATTTCCTTTCCCCCTTCTTATTTTCTCCTTTTACTCCTCTAAGATGGACTTGCCCCAAGAGACTGTGATCCGGATTTTCCTGTTGACCATGATGTTGACCAGAGCAGTCTGTTTCGGTGAGAGTACCATGGAGGTCGAGGAAGGATCTGGAATGGGTTCTGATGACCAGGATGGAGGCGTAGATTTCCAAGAACAACATAATCACAGAGTAAAGGCGAGTATCAGAAAACGATCTGGTAGCATTGACAATAGAAGAAATTGTGAAGGATTGTTAGCTGAAGAAAACTGCATCTGTAGACACTGTGACAGTATAGTCGAGGATGGGTGCATCAAGAAATGTCAGTCCAGATTTAATATCCACATGGACCAGCATCCATTGAGTGACTATCACTCCTTAGTGGGTAAAGTGTTAAATCAGACAGATTGTTTGGTATGCTCTCAAGTACCTCAAGGCCATAGCAAATCAGGACTAGTACCATTCCCTTTAACGGTAGGAGAGGTACTTGAGCTAAGTGGTGGGAGGCCGGTGGACAGGAGGTTTAATATCTCTAGTCCTCCTAGTTTAAAGCTCCACCAATATCATGTGGACAGATCCCTAGTGTGCTTTAACATTTCCAATCCCCGAAAGCCGGGAAATTGGGAAGTGTCATGGAGTTATCAAACCATGATATTTTCACACAGAGCCGACAGATTGCCCTTAGACACAGAGCTTATATGCCAGATAGCCGACCATAGGAAATTCTTTCGGTATAGGTACACCTTAGGAAGTAGGATCATGCGAGTTGGAGAAGTATCACCAGGATACTGTGCACAGATCATACAAACTGATACGTGTACTAAACAGATGGGAGAATTAGGGTTAGGAGAGTTCACATGGAAAATTTGTAACATGGTAATGTCATACTCCGTCCCATATGTTCTCCCCGATGATGCATATTTCATATGCGGTAGGAAGGCGTATAAGTGTCTTGCCCCAAACTCAGAAGGGTTATGTTATATTGGAAAAGTACTGCCTGAGGTAATGACTGTATCCCACACTAAAATGAAAGATATTCACTGCGGTGCCCAGGCTCCTTATACTCACACTCATTACGAGCACGTCGTTAAAAGGCAACTGATAGAGAAAACAGAGCATCCTGCCTCTGATTTGATCCATGAATCCACCGGGATTCAATTCCTTCTCGCGATGGATATCACTCGTACCGCCAGGGGAGTGATAAATTATAGATATATATCTGCGCTTGCAAATTTAATAGACAATATCAATGAAATGTATGATGACACGTTCAGGTATACTGGGAGAGAGTTACAAGCCTACAAAACAGAATTGGTTCAGCATAGGATGATTCTCAATTATCTCACAGCAGTGACAGGCGGGTATTGTGTCACCTTGGCTACTCAATATGGAGTAAAGTGCTGCACGTACATTACAAACAGCACTGAGGACCCGGTCGAGGTCATAGACCAAAAGATGGATGATATCTTGCAATTAAAGTGGGAGTTCCGAAGGAGACATAATCTCACTCTCGCCACTGTGGGTAATGAGCTGACCAGTTGGGTGTCATGGTTGAACCCACGAAATTGGTTCCCTGGTTTAGGAGAATGGGCCCAAGGTATTATTATGGATGTAGGGAAATTTCTTTTGTGCATTCTGGGTGTTATCATATTGGTCGGTTTGATATTTAGATGCGTTCAGAGTTTGACAAAGTGTAAAGATAAAGCCAGAGTGATGAGTCTAAGGAGTGAGGACACCGTAATAACAACAAATTTGATTTATGACCCAACGATAGAGACAATGTTGTGATGAAAATGTGATTCCACTGTCCGTTTCTTTCACCCGTTTCTCCTTTGTTTTCCCCCAAGGTACAAAGACATCCGCTTGGAAGAAGAATTTGACAACCTTTTTTATACAGACCACTGATGGACAATGCCATAGACCCCCCAATATCCCTAGTGACTTTAACTTTTACGATAGCCCAATACTTTAATGACTGTAAGTCTATGGACATTGAGAAAGCTTTTTGCTCAGCAATTATAGCAAAAGCATCGGGAGACTACAGTCAACATGTACATCGAGACAAGACACAAGACAAAACCTCAATCAACAAATGTATATTAACCTCACATAGATGATGACTGCATTTGCCATAATTGCTTCTTATCTTCATTTCTACAACCTTCAGGTAATGACACACATAGTCGATAGGGAATATAGACACAGATATCAGCACTCACATATCCCCCCATTCATGTATCATCAACTAAAATGTGCTCCCCCATTTTGTTACAACCAAAAGCCGAAAAGAGCTCGGTAAAGTTTGAAAGCCCATCCACAGACCCTTAATACGGGATAAGAAGGAATTCAAATGTATACTTCGCAATACCTTGAAGCTTGATTTAAAACATGTACAGCACTATGATACATGACCCCTCAAACATGGACTCATACACACATGCTTCTACTATCTCACTAGGTCATACCTTTTTCCCACCTTCTTCTCTCCTCCCTTACCCAATCATAGAAATGTATTTACATATAACATATATTATTCTCTTTTTGAACTGTTTTAGTAAGTGGCAGTTATTGGTGACTGCCAAAGGGTGGACAGTCAAAGTCAGAAAAATATCACGCTACACGTTGCCATATATGCACCTCATGCGCTTGCCCGCTGCACATGCACTTTCTCTGGCGTGCGTGCACATATTCGCAGATGCGTGACGGCGCCCCTACGGGCGTGCGCTTGAACGTATGGTATGTGCATTTACGGTAGAGTTTGTGTGCGTCTAGCGAGCGACTCAATTCGCTGCTTAATAAATCCATATAGCAGGTTTTATAGGTAATGTTCCCCTTAGTGATAACTGTAAGTTTGTTTAATGTGACGTGTTTATGGAGATGGGAATCCCTCTTTATGTTATACAAGGGGTCTGTTTAAGGTTGAACAGTGGTGTCTGGTACCTAACCGAAGAGTATTTTAATAGCAACAATCCGGTGTTGGTTAGGTATAGATTAAACGCTCTTGCATATAGTTATGGCCATTAGTAATTTCTGGACATATCCTATATTTGCAGTTCATTATCCATGCGGCGGGAATCCGAAGATTCCCTCCCACCTGAGCTGTTTGAAATAGCCACAGCCCACCTGTTCAAATCAACCGATGACCTTTTGTTATGATACAGGGAGACATTCCTGTGTCCAATGAACAATGAGATTATAGGTCCCTTTGTAGTGTACTGTACGCAGTGTATATAAGATCAGCCAGCCGGGACAGCTCAGTATCTCTCACTCCACAAACGGTTTTCATATTGACTAACTTGGAGCTGGTACCAGGACTAGCGCAGCGATCGTTCCCAGTGTGTGTAAGTAATTCTCTGTAATCAAATTTGTTCTCTGTTTTGTATTGGCCATTTCCCTCTCTCTCTCTCTCTCTCTCTCTCTCTCTCTCTCTCTCTCTCTCTCCGTTATTGTATAAGATTGTGACGCTATTGTATATTTCTGTCTAGATATTCTGTTAGAATTATATGTTAGCTTGTAGTGTATAACTTGTAAACTGTTTTTACCTTTTTCGATATAACTTAAAAGCTTGTTAGTAAAGGTGTTGGAACCTTAGCACGGTATTGTGTGTTCATTACATTGCAGAGGGTAATAGGAGCCTCTCGATCGCTCAGACAGCTTTAGTGTTAACAAGGTTAAGCAGCGTTATATCGCTACAGTGTTTCAGTTCAAGGTTTACAGCATAAGAGTATCCTTTCTGTGTATTACATTCAAGGTTTACTGATTGTCATCTCGTGATCTCCTCGTGGTCTCGAGCGTCTGCTACGCTGGTAGCGTAGCATTACGGTAGTCGCTCGCCTATAGCGTGTTCGACACCAAGCGTAAAGCTGTGAGCGAGCGTGCCGCTCGTGCATCTCGATCACGGCTAAGCGTCCGCTACGCTAAGTGCGTACCCTTACGGTACCCCATACGCCAATTGCGTATTGAGTCTCTTACCCATATATAGTGAAGGTTATAAGGTAATCAAAATCAGCATTATCAGGTTGGCACACCCTAACACTTTATTAACACATGTTTTTTTCCTATCACATTGTATATATTGTTGTATTATTTTAATATAGCACTTATGTGCTTCTTATTAACCCTTAATAATTTTCACCTGTGTGCTGCCCTGGAGTAGCCGGCCTGTGCTGATATAATGGGGTCCAGCACCCTGGACCCACACTCAGTATTAGGGACCCCCAGTGACAGACGCCTTGCTGTTCGGCCTGGGGGCTTAACCCTATATCTGCAGGTATACGCAAGCAAGATCTCTGTATTATCTGACTATTATGTAATGTTATTTATCACTCAGTGTGCATTAGGGATAGCAAAATGTTTTTCTCTTACCCAGAATTATCACTCCCTTTTAGCACCTGAGTGACATCACAATCTGATTGAGCAGATTGCTAATAAATGTGCATTGGAACACAAAGAAACCCAGATAGAAGTACTTTCTCCAGAAAATCCGTGAGTGTGGTACGCATATTACATTAGAACCATCACATAAAATGAAAAGATACCTTTTATAGGTTTCACCTATCTGATTTTTAAGTAAGTTAGGTATGCGCCACCTTATTTTCCGATGAAGGACACAAAGGGTGATTGAGAGGATATAAAGATACATTTATATTTCTTCATTTTTGGGGTTCCACTGTGAGTTGGGGTACGCTTTCTCCCTGGCTGGATTGTGTCTTTATCCACTCTTAAGTTACAATAGACATGTGGGATTTTGAAATGTTTAACATAAAGAACTATATATGAAACAACATTACATGTAGCTTCTTATTTTTTTCTTATATGCTATTCGGAAATTGAGATATATTCCATCAAGAAATTAGACAAAGTAATATAAAAAAGGAAACAAAGGATGGACGTTTATTAATCACGCATAATGGATGCATAACGTTTGATCTTTTCTTCTGTGTATTTCTTAATATTGTTTTTGAGTAGGCACTCATACAGGTCTCCAGTCAATTCTTTCTCCTTAAGTGCATTAAGATGTTCATCCAAAGAGAATTCCAGGTTTATGATTGGGATCCTGGGACAAGGAGTCCAATTTCCAAGTTCAGGAACCCAAAAGAGGTTATTTAAGTCTATCATCACCATGGAAGTGTCTGACTCCATAGCCTCTACAGAGGATTCTGACTTGTTATTCTCAAGTGAGGCATCTGATCCTGTAGCCTTTAGAGAGTCATCTGATTGTTTAACCGCATATGGGGTGTTTCTTGGTTCAGTCCCAGGGGGGCCTCTGACCCTGCAGCCTTTGAAGAGGCTTCTGATCTGCTGACCCCAGAAGGGGTATCTGACGTTCAGGTTCCTGGCATCTGTGTCTTCTACTCAAGGAGAAATGTCTGATCTTTTAACTGCATGAGGGGTTTTCAGAGTTCCTGCCCCAAGGGAGATAATCATGGCCAAGTTCCCAGGTGAAATTCATATAGCCATAGATGCCGACATGAACTCCTGTCCACCATCTTCTGAGTATGCCACCAAGTTGAAAGCTGTTGCAGCACAGGTCCAAGATGGGTCATCTGAACACCCAGAGTACTGTATGTTTGTTTTGGTTCCAACCAATTCCAATACCTTTGGACCCAATCCAATTCCATTTGTAAACATCCAAAAACTTGTTTGGGGCCAACCAGATCAAGCACTTCCACAGTCAATCTGGTTCTATTCATTTGTCTGGATCAGGTTTTTTCAGTACCAGATGATTCAAGTATCTCTGGACCCAATCTGATTCCATCCATAGGTCCAAAAACTCCTCTGGTTCCAGCCGGTACAAGTCCTTCCAGACTCAATCCGATTCCATCCATTTGTATGGTTTAGTCTCTGGTTCTATCCAATTTAGATATCTGGATCCAATCTGGTTCCTTCTATTGATCCAGTAAATAAATTCTTCCAGCATGTTCCAATAATGGATTTACGACTGAGAGCTAAGACTGCAGTCTGCTATTCAGAGAATGAATTCAGAAACTGCTTCCTTGCCAACATGTCTAGAATAAACAGCCTTCTCAGATAATGCAAGTTCCTGAACTCAAATGGAGGCTTTTAGCATCCTACCCCAGGAAGGGACTTCAAATGATCAGTCAGTTCATGCTATGGACTTCTGCCAGTCAGTTTCAGAGATGACATTCCCTCTTCAATCAGAGGTTTCTCAACTTACCCTAACTCTGCTCCTGTAAGTTCATCATCTGTTTCAACAGTTAAGTACCCGTGTGAGGTGCCATACATTTTAAAATCAAATTTATCTAAAGTTGTTTATCTAGGGGAAGCTCCTGGCTCAGTTATTTCTATTAAGTTACACCAACCAGTTTCAGAGAAGAGGAAAAGAGCAATTCCAGACGCGCTGTCACAGCTGCCAGCAAGGGATTGTCAGTCCCAAAATAATTTTTAACAAAGAAAAGCACTGAAGCCGGCGCTGTCTGTTTCTCCAATGATAAATAATTTGAAAACTATGGATGATTGTAAAAACACACTTGGATTTATTAGCTAAACATCAATTAATAAAGCTATATTTAAAATTCACATATACACATGAAATATAGGGCATATATAGAGCTGTAAAGCATATGAATGTGCTGCAGGTGAGTGTCCACTATGGATCCCGGACTAGAACACTGGACAAAGTTCCCTGGGGAAAAGGAATGAAGACAGCTGGTATTACCCGTGAGGACGGAGGCTTCCAGAGGCTTTAGATAACAGCAAGCATGCTGTGTCACTTGTATTCAAGCTGGGTCTCTCCAGTCGGTGCTGTAATATAAATGTCCCACAGGGAAAAATTCCAAAGCATGTGTTCCAAAGCTGATTGTTATATGTCCATATCTGGATCCGTGGTGATGTGGGGCACTCGTAATGGTGGTGATGGCAGCTTTTACACTTAACGCGTTTCCCTAGGCTCGGTCACCTAGCTTCATCAGAAGATTTTTACAATAATCCATAGTTTTCAAATTATTTATCATTGGAGAAACAGACAGCGCCGGCTTCAGTTTCAGAGAAGAGTTCATACCAATCTTCTTTGGATAATTTAAGTGCTTCTATTTAGGAGCACCAGGATGCTCTTGCTGTATCACCTGAAGTAAAGGAAGTTTCCCAGGTTATCAATGAAGAGTGCAGTTTTAAGCCAATACAAGACTCGCCATCCAAAGATGCATATATTGCACTGACTGCCTTGAGCCCTAATAAACTTCCCTTTGGTTCAAAAAACAAATCCCCAGTGCGCACAACGGATCGGCTATGACAACTATAACGAGTTCTCACTGGCTCCCTCTCCCTATATAAATCTACTATGAGGCGGGCGCCGATCACTAGAGCCCTGACGAAGCTCTAATATAGAGTGAAATGCGCATAGGGATTTGCCGTGCGCCGCTAGACAAATAATGTTTTAGCTATTAATTGTTATTCCAATGTATTACTTATCAACCTTATTGTTTGCCTGGGCATGATACATTTAGGGGTGTGGAGGCATCAGTCTGGATAGCACAGCGCAGTGTCCTGTGGTAGCATTTAACACTGACAGCCTGGATTCTCTGTATATGCCTGCAGCATCTGATTAAAGACATCAGGCTTTTACCTGCAGTTAGAGGACACTGCACATTAGTACTGACAGTTTAAAGAAGCAGATTATTGTCCACATATCCAGACATGTAGAGAGACCAGCCAGCACAGTACAATGCGATGATATGTGGTAGCATGTAACACAAGGAGCCCTGACTCTCTATATATGCCTGTGGCATCTTATATAAAAAAGACTAGGATTCCATTTATTATGTACATAACTACAGAATATTGTATGCAAACACTGATACTATAAAGGAGGAGGCAACTGTTCCACACTACTATACTTATAGAACAGCTTTTCAAACTTTTTCTGTAGAGCATGTTTATTGGGATTAAATGTCTTTTTAACACTGGTCTATGATATCTAGGAATAAAAACCAGTATCTTATTGACTGGGAACCCAGCCACAGGACACCCAATACGAGCATTGTCAGTATAAAGGTGTATAAATTGCCCTATGTTATCACTATATTTATATTAAAACCATTCCATAACCTTATCTGTGAGAGATGTGGAATATGATATGGGCATGAGAGATATATATATTAAGCAGGGTAAAAACAATTAAGAACTGTGCAGTTTACTACGACTACTACCAGTATATAACCAAACATCATTTGAATATAAACGTACCATCTCCTATTGTGCTATATAGTACACAAACGCATAATAACTCAAACGGGGGAGTATAAATTGATCCCTCTTTAAATGGTGTGTATATGACCAACGTGTAATGTCATCAGCTTGATCCCTCTTTAAATGGTGTGTATATGATCAACGTGTAATGTCATCAGCCTAAAAGACTGTACAGTATGACAAGTAAATTTTACATGCATGTATTGTACATATATATATATGATTGCTTGGTTATAAGAAAGACCCTAATGTGTCCCCTGCCTATAATAAACCACCCATAACTATACTGTATTTAGAAAGAGATACTATAGCTCTTCAGTGATAAGACAGTATAGTTGCAACACAGCTGGATATTTTGCTTAGATTTAGCAACATTTGTATCGAGACAATACTCTGGTACCAGGTGTAACATTTAAAAGCAACTATTATTCTTGGCAGGATTGAAGCACAAAATATCTGCACTGAGAATTCTGGCCTTTATCAAAAACAATAGAAGGCTCACATACAATTATGAGCAAATATTGTTTATAATAATGCAGTAAGGTTGGCATAGATTTTTGAAGAATTTTGTTATCAATCAGGGAGTATTATAATAATAACCAAGATTACATAAACATATATATATATATCCCAACCCTTATTCTTCTTAGAAATATAACATTGGAATACTAAGTTACATGAAACATTAATAAATGACAGGCGGCACACGGCTTTGATTTTAATCTTCTTTATTATTTGACACCAGGACGAGTAAATTATCTCTTTTTCTTTACTTGTCCATTTTTTCTGATTCACGTCTATTATTCTTTATTGTTTTTATACTTCACTTTCACGGCCCAATTTAGGGTCATAATACTTCATATGGGATATTAATAAAGTTGAGTTATTCCATATGGGTATTGGTAGGTACTATAAATCAAGTGTTAATATATGTATATATATAAAAAAAAAGTATAGTGACACAGATTTAATATCAGAAATCTTTATTGGTCTTGGGAAAAGAGTGCACCCAGAGAAACTGATCCCCTTTTCCTTACCTTGTTTGCAAACTTCCCTTTGGGTCTGAAGTGCCTCAAGCTGAATTAACATCTGATTGTGTGTATTCATCATTAGGTTCTCCTTCTGAGTTTAAATCTGATGCCTCATCAATTACTTACTTTGATGGAGATCTACACTTAGCTCATTTCCATGCTTTGGTTGTTCAACACCTCTCGGTGATGATGGCAGATTCATCATCTGGTATTACTTCTGCCAAAATAGTAAAACATCTTCTAGCCTTCAGAAGTGAAGCCTCAGAATGGTTTAACCCACATATTCAGTCTAATAATTAATACTACAGAATTTGCTGACCTTTTGTGATGATGTAGTTGGATAATTTGGTCCAAAGACAGTCCATGTGGAGTCATCCAAGCATTCTACCTTTTCTGTCAATAATTCATCTGTTGCTTAGTCCTCTCTTCATTGGACATCTGAGGAAGATCAAGTTCCAGTGGATCAAAACGCTAAAGTCTTTCAACCCTACAAGAACAGCAGTACTACAAAATCTGTACATAAGCTACAAACCATTGATATGAACATGGGGAATATCTCCATGTATTCCCCATACAGTAGTTATTCAGAGCATTCCAGTCATCTGATTTAGTCAGCCTTTGATTCTTCAAGTCCTACATTATGTTTATGGTCATCTGCCTCATGTTATTTCAACTATCGTTGGGAACATTCTCTGTCTAAAAACAAAGATTTCATCCTAATATTAGACTTAGATTCTAATTCTGACTACGACACTGAAGCTGATGAGACTCCATTTCTTGGTGGACCCATGTTCCTTAGTAAAGCTTTTTTTTCATGCAGAGATTCCACCTCCACTAAGTGTTTCCAAGCATTCTAGGAGGGGGAAAAAAAAAGAATCATCGAAGATCCTCACTCCAATTGAAGCTTTGTGTCATTGAGTTTGTCTAGCATCTGATTGAACTGTCTTCATGGAATTTTTGTCCTGACAAAATTTCTCATGTTTTGTGTCTTACCTCTTCCATCACTCCTGCAGTTTAGCTTACAAGCTGCAGTCTGAGTTACTAGCTGCTGACAACTCCTGGTTAGAATCCCATGTTCAGCAGGTGATCTCTGCTCTTTATGCTTAGTTGTCAGTGAAGTCTATACATGCTGCCTCTGCACAGCGCTTTCAGCATTCTGTATATAATCTCAGTGTGATCCTCCATATATCCAATTAAGTACTTTTTAGATTCTGGCTCTAATGGCAATACTATCATGGCCAGGAAATGTAAGGAGCTCAGAATTCCTTGTGTGCCTTTGCAGACTTCGCTTGTATCTTTGGTGTGGATGGGAATAAGATTCCTATAGCTACTATTCACTCCCAGACTTCAGATGTGACCATGCAGGTTGGCGATTTCCACAGGTGCTTAATCTCCTTTTATCTACTACCAACAGATAAGAAGCATATTATCCTGGGTCTTCCATGCTAGGTCTGCATGCTCCCATATTAGACTGGAGTTATACACAAATTTTGTTGTGGGATCTCAGTGCCATCTGAGATGCTTGCTGACCATCAGACCTCCACAACAAAGATCGATCATCTCTCACAATGACTCTCTACCAGTATATCTCCATATCAACCCTTGAGTGATATGTTGTTAGGAATTAACCACTTGAGTTTACCAGAACAGACTTCACAAAATATATCAAGGAACCTTAGGATATTTATTGAAGAGATCACAAGGACAGCACAGGGAATCCCACTTGGCTGTAGCTGGATAACAATTAGTACAGGAGATTCACAGTGACTTGATTTGCAGAAACACTTGAAATCCAAATAACATTAAACTAACAAGATACGCTGTATGCACATATAGAGAATCCTTGTATAATGGAGCATGAATGTACAGCAGTAAATATGGAAAGGTGCAGTTGTTGAATGTAGTTGGTTAGAAGTTACTGCAGGTACTGAATATTATGAACAAATAAAGAAGCTGGATGTAATTTTACCAAGATGTACCAGGTTTGATGGCAGATAGCAGAAGATTTGACATTGGAGTCGAGTCCAGAACAGCTGTAACAATAAAGTGTCCAGAAATCAAACAGGTAATTATGGAAGGTAGTGGCAGGTTTCATGCACAAAGAGTAAGAATCGAGATGAAGGAAACTGTAGCACAGAGGCAGCAGTCCAGGCAAGAAACAATTAGGGGTAAATTTACTAAGATGGGAGTTCTATTAAGATGGGTTGTTGCCCACAGCAAACAATCAGATTCTTCATCTTATTTATCTATCACCTTCTAGAAGATAATACTTGGAATCTGATTGTTTACTATGGGCAACATCCTATCTTAAATAGAACTCCCATCTTAGTAAATTTACCCCTTAGGATCTGGAGGTCACACATGTAGTAATGGGCGGTAGTTTGGAGCTTGAACAAGAAAAGACGGGACCAGAAACAGGATTCTTAAACCAGGAACCAGAAAACAACATTAATGACAAGCCATGTACCCTGGTCCCAAGCAGACTATAAGGCTAGCAAACAGGTGTTGTCCATGATTTCTGATTGATAATAATTCACCAGGCAACTGATCTCAGCAATGTCCAGACAGCAACACCTCTGGCAGTAACCAGAACTGCAATTAAACAAAAGTGTCTGGCGACCCCTGATGGTAAGACAGCATACAACAGGAACATACTACAAACAGCCAGGAAAGCTGTAACATACTGTTCTGTAAAAAAATAAAATTGCTGAAACACTACCTTCTTATCAGGAACAGGACTGCTCTATTGACCTGTTAACTGGGAAAATGCCTCTTCATGCAAAGTGTTTCCTCTGTCACTCCCAGAAACCCAGGTTATAATTGAATATATAGATGTAGCCATGCTCATCTAACCTGCAGCTTGCCAGGCTGAATAAGCATGGATACATCTGTATCAAAGAGAACTTTGAACGTCAGTTCATTAGAAAATCCAAGTCCCCCAAAGGAGCTGGTCTTTTCTTTGTTAAGAAGTACAGAGGTCTAAGGCATTGTATAGATTATCGAGGTCTGAACACTATTAACAATTAGGACCAGTATCCCTTACCTCTAATCTCAGAACTTTGCAATCACATAAAAGTGGTGCAAATTTTCACCAAGCTTGATCTTCATGGGGCCTGCAATTTAATTATTATCCGGTTTGGAGACAAATAGAAGATGGCCTTCAAATGGTCTCTATGAGTATTTGGTCATACAGTATCAGATCTGCACATGTGCAATATGGGGTGTCATATCTGTTTATTTTGTGAACCTGGAGTCTATGTAAAGTCTGTTTGGGTAACTGCAGGACTATGTGTGGGATCGGTTGGTCTGAGGGATACATTTGATATGTAGAGGTAGAGAGCAATCCCTGACCAGGAGTCGAACCCGGGTCTCAGCAGAGAGACACGTATCCTGACCACTGGAACACCAACGACTTTGGTGTTGATCACAGGATGGCGAATGTAGTAGAGAGGAGTGTAGCAAAAGGTTAACTGGCTGGAAGGAAACTAGATCCTTACTTGGTGCAAAACCTGAAAAGCTTGAGTGGTAGAATATGGCAGGGTGTTAGTCAAGAATTACAGGATTGATATTGAGAAGAATTGGCTGGAACAGATTATGAGCGGGCTTTGACTGGAAGCAATGAAGAAACTACTGGATAAGAATTGGACTGGACTGCTGACCTGCTGGAAGCGGGATGATGACACTTCTAGATGAGAACCGGACTGGAAGTGCTAACAGGGCTGGAATTGGGATGATGAAAGTTATAGAGGAGAATGGGCCTGGAATCGGACTAGGATGCAACCAAACTGGGACCGGACTGGGATGCAACCGCACTGGAGTGCAACCAGGCTGGAACCGCACTGGAGTGCAACCAGGCTGGAACCGCACTGGAGTGCAACCAGGCTGGAACCGCACTGGAGTTCAACCAGGCTGGAACCGCACTGGAGTTCAACCAGGCTGGAACCGCACTGGAGTTCAACCAGGCTGGAACCGCACTGGAGTTCAACCAGGCTGGAACCGCACTGGAGTGCAACCAGGCTGGAACCGCACTGGACTGCAACCAGGCTAGAACCGCACTGGAGTTCAACCAGGCTGGAACCGCACTGGAGTGCAACCAGGCTGGAACCGCACTGGACTGCAACCAGGCTGGAACCGCACTGGAGTGCTACCTGAATGGAACTGGACTGGAGTGCAAAGGAAGAAAGGATTGTAGGTAAAAAGGCAACATCTGTAAACTCTGGGGAGCACAGCTACTAGGCTCACACACTTAACTGTGTTACTTATGGAACTGGCAAATTCTGAAACTCAGTTCTCCTTACTTATACCCCATGGTGCTTAGGACTATTGGGTTAATATACATATGTAAAAAAAAATTTTTTTTTCTTTTTTATTGTGACACTACATGTCACAGCATGTCATGTCATGCCCAATTTTCAGTATTCTAAGGGCAGGCTGGCACCAAATGTGCCAGCATTTCATGGCTGACAAGGTCCAATTGCACCTGTAGTGTAATAAACACATTAATAAATAAATGCTTACCCGGGAGGTTAGGGTTATGCTGCTGGATGGGAGGGATAGGTTTATACAATCAGGGGAGTGTTAGGGTTAGGATGCAGGGCGAGAGTCAGGGATAGGCACAAGGGAAAAGTTTATGGTTAGAGGTTAGGGATGGTGGGATACTCACTAGAATGTCATTTCAGTCAGAGGTCTTCACCAGATCTGCTCCACATATGACTGCCAGAGATCACCGGGACCCAGAAGACTCAATTGAAGATGATGCTGCCATCTGGAGCAGGAATGTCACTGCTAGGCCACCAGACATTGTTTGTTGACATTCTGTCATGTAGACATTTCACAGTGTGACAGTTTTATATGAATGCCGACATGCTGATTGTTGTCCTTGTATACTAGACCTCTTAATAACATTTCCTAGTACACAGCCTAAATGTAATAGCTCCATCTGTTTATCTGTCTGCATTGTGATGTTCTATGGACCACTGCTCTGGCTCTTATCATAGGGTGCAATCCAACTCTGGGCAATGTGCCACTGGATATCACCGGAATATGATGCTCCCGGCCATTTATTACTGCTGAATGCTCTATTCATTGTCTTGTAGATAAACATTTTCAAAGCCACTGATTGCATATTGCCTTCAGCTGCCTTTCTCAGTCACATGAAGGTGTATCCAATTATTCAGTTATCTCCCTGAGATATTCATATCAATGTGCCACATGATGACAAAGCAAACATGGAACGTGAAGATTATATCACCATAACTGTACATCTGTGAGATATCGCTGCAGCTTCCTTCCATTCCCCTCCCCCACATCATGACCCAGCCCTTGTCTCATACTGCCCCATTCACACATGGGCCAGGGTCCCCATAAGTGGAGCACACTCATCCCATGACACACTCTGATTATCTACAGATCTATCTGTCCTCACCCACTGAACAGCTGCTTAGATATTGGATGAACAGAAGATGAATATGGGTGTATATGATAAAAGACCATTACCTGAGGAACTCTTCATGCTATCACTGCTGGCATCACAGTAATCATTATCAAAATCCCCATCTGTTACATATAATACAAATTAAAAATATATTAACATGTGAGGTCACCATGCAATGAGTACAATAACACTTCTTCAGTGCACTATGCCATGAATATAACACCAGGGTGATAATACATACATCAATCCCCATATGTTCACCTATGTTCCAATGTGCAATTTGTATTTATTTGTATTTTGGTATTTATAGCGGTAATGACACCAACACAATACCTGATTGGCCACACAATTGAAGGAACACTTTGGTCAGGTCCAGTCATTCGGTCAAAGTGACCAAACCACCAAGGAATAATCTGCCACATTATTATTATAATTATTAGGTTGAAAGTGGCAAAGCAATGTTATGCTTAGCTTTTAGAGAGGTAGAGGACATACATTTGAATGGAGGAAGTCCAACTTAGAGTGTAATTTCTTCCACTGTTCCTCTCTGGTACATAAACATTTGAAGGTATCTGGATCATTTGCAATGTCAGGGTTGAGGTGTTAATCTGTGAGGGTGAGTAGTAATCCCCCGAGCAGCAGAATCAACAGTAGAAGTAAGGGAGGCATTGGGGCTTTTTCAGGGCAGGAGTGAGAGAATATGAAAGAGAAGTGATGCATACAGGATGAACTTCAAATGAAGAGAAATAAAAGAATGGGCTGAGGGTAGGAGTAACCCCGGGCATGGGTTTTTGAGATAACACATGGACCCCAATGTAGAGAGTTGCTGGATATGTGGTGTCATAGGGGGACCTCCAGGTTCTGGTAATGGCTAGGAGACTAAGGGAGCTGAAGATGAAGATGTCATACTTGGGCACCAGATTGACAGATCTGGCATTCCAGAGGGCACAATAAAGAGGGAATGGATTTGTGGGAATGATGTGAAGGATATTATCAGGGTTGCTGTAGTGTACAGGTGAAATTGGAGAGAAGATATATAGAGAGTGTGGTGATGGTGCATGCTACTGAGCTAGGAAGAGAGCCTATAGGAGGTAGGCAGGGATAGAGTGCAGTGATGGTACATGCTCCAGAGCTAGGAAGAGAGCCTATAGGACAGTGGTGGCCAACGCGTGGCTCTTGAGCCACATGCGGCTCTTTCTTTATTCAAATGTGGCTCCCAACACTCAAAGTCACGTGACCACAATAGATCTGTAAACCGCTGCACTTTATGTTAGATCTGGCTTTTTCAGTGTATTTTATACCGGGGCGTGGCCTAGCAGGCACAAGGTCACAGCTCATTTTTGCAAGTGCGCCTTCGGCTCGAAGTCGGCTCTTTGATGTACCTAACAAGATTTCTTGGCTTGTTGTCTCTGACTGGTTGGCCACCCCTGCTATAGGAGGTAGGCAGGGATAGAGTGCAGTGATGGTACATGCTACTGAGCTAGGAAGAGAGCCTATAGGAGGTAGGCAGGGATAGAGTGCAGTGAATGTAAATGCTCCAGAGCTAGGAAGAGAGCCTATAGGAGGTAGGCAGGGATAAAGAGAGTGTAGTGATGGTGCAGGCTTCTGAGCTAGGAAGAGAGCATGGATGAGTTGGGCAGGGATAAAGGGGGTCATTCCGAGTTGTTCGCTCGCTAGCAGATTTTAGCAGCATTGCACACGCTAGGCCACCGCCCTCTGGGAGTGTATCTTAGCTTTGCAGAATAGCGAACGAAAGATTATCAGAATTGCGAATAGAAAATTCTTAGCAGTTTCTGAGTAGCTGGAGACTTACTCCTACACTGCGATCAGCTCAGCCCGTTTTGTTCCTGGTTTGACGTCACAAAAACGCCCTGCGTTCGGCCAGCCACTCCCCCGTTTCTCCAGACACTCCCGCGTTTTATCCTGGCACGCCTGTGTTTTTCCGCACACTCCCAGAAAGCGGTCAGTTTCAGCCCAGAAACCCCCACTTCCTGTCAATCACACTACGATCACTTCAACGATGGAAATTCTTAGTTCGGACGTGAGTAAATCTACTAAGTTTTGTGCTAAAATACTTAGCGCATGCGCACTACGAACCATGCGCATGCACATTTTCGCCTTAATCGCTCCGTTTGCGAAAATCTCGGAATGACCCCCATAGAGAGTGTAGTGATGGTGCGGGTTTCAGAGCTAGGAAGAGAGCCTATAGGAGGAGTGTGGCACCCCACAGCTGTGGAACTACATGTCCCAGCATGTCTGAGGCTGGAAGTCACTGGAGACATACAGCCCACAGTACACAGACTTTGCCACAAATGCTGCAGGGACAACAGGGGATAACCAAGCTAGGGGATAAAACATTGTTGCCAGTTACAAGCTCCATACCTGCACCTGATTGGTTGTTACAAGAGCGGGAATCCTTGGAAATGGAATGTTGCTCTAGATTCAGAGAAGAGTAAATATACCCTGCGCAGGCCGGGAAGCTGTGAAGTGCAGAGTGGCAGTATAGAGAAAGTGTCACCGTGAGGTATGGAGAGAGTCAGTGAGGAGTGCCAGAGTGAAGAGAGCCAGCGTGGCTGCCGTGGAAGGTAGAGAGTGCTGTCTAGCTCAGAAGGGACAGCCACAGAGTCAGGGGCCACAGGTCCCAGCATGTGTGGAGACTCTGGCCAGGAGTGAGCAGCCTGGCCCATGTGGAGGCAGAGATCCAGAGTATCTAACCGGCCAGAGTGTACGGGTGAAGAAGCCGCAGGAGGTACCGCAGGGTCAGAGAGTGGGCCCAGCAGCAGCCAGGAGAATGGTGGGGTAAGCAAACAGTGCCCTGTGATAGGAGCTCAGTGTCCTGTACCCCATTCACCTAACTTCACCAGGACCTAGTCTACACATTTCCAGTTAAGAGGGATCTTTACTATCCAAACTGTGTCCAATGCTAATTGCCCAACACTGGGGGTAATTCCAAGTTGATCGCAGCAGGAATTTAGTTAGCAATTGGGCAAAACCATGTGCACTGCAGGGGAGGCAGATATAACATGTGCAGAGAGATTTAGATTTGGGTGGGTTATTTTATTTCTGTACAGGGTAAATACTGGCTGCTTTATTTTTACACTGCAAATTAGATTGCAGATTGAACACACCCCACCCAAATCTAACTCTCTCTGCACATGTTATATCTGCTTCCCCTGCAGTGCACATGGTTTTGCCCAACTGCTAACTAAATTCCTGCTGCGATCAACTTGGAATTACCCCCACTGATCGTGTTAAAGGGAGCAACGCCTTTCGCTGTTCAGAAGTGCATGCACTACCTTGTTTATATAAGTGACCAAGTACAGGCCCCAGGGTTTTATGTACAGTATATGCATATACATCCCTGCTTACACTGGGATCCTACACTCGGAGCTATGGAGCCCTGAAATTATCTTCCAGGAACATTGCTACTGTGACCTGTGTTATAATTATATTATATAATACTTATTGCATACAAATAGATTTTTGACAATACTGTACGTTAGAAAATGGTTCTTTTTATTGCATAGAGCAGCGGTTCCCAGCCTTTTTTCTCTCCCGTACCCCTTGATTAGGCTTTTCATTTAGAGTACCCCCTCATCTCATAAATCCCTTCACCCATCCTCACCAGAAGAGTTTGTTTTTGAGATGCTGCAACCTATACAGCATGAACAGCCAGCCTCCAGGGTCCTCTCTGCGCCAAATGATCTTGACTAATTGGCATAGGCGGTGTCTGTATTGCCTGATAGTGTGCTGGTCCCGTCTTGCGGGCAGTGTTTCCAGTGCTTAGCCTTAACCTTATTAGTTGGAGAGAGAATTGACTGCATAGGGGAGGAAAGAGTTAAACATCTGGTGAGGGGTGGACCTAGCTGTGAGGAAAGTACAGCCTTTTTTGAAGGGGAGGGTTTGATATATATAGGGAAGGTGAGGCCATTTTAGCTCTCTCTTGTGGTGATTTGCCTTCCCACCCTCCCGCCCCTGTGGTCAGAAATTCTGGCACGTGGTGCCTTGGCGTTAAGTTGTTGGCTGGTTTTATCGTTGGCTATTTATTGGCGGAAAAGAACGGCAGTTTGTATTTGTATGGTAAGCTGTAGTGTTTTACAGTTTGGTGTGGTTTAGGTGCACTCACCTCCATCGACTTATTGGCCGCTTGACCACCCGTCCGGGAAGGCAGCGGCAGGGCACCCAGGAGCGGTGGGTAGTCACTGTGGGGGTTGAGTTGTCACCTATTACCGGTTTGTGATAGTTGTAGTAAAATTAGGATGGTCTCAAATTTTTAGTATTTTAAGGTTAATTTAGGTTAATAGAGCCGTTCTTTTTGCTGCCACCATATGCCGGCTGGATTGGCATCTTAATAAAATTTTCTATTACAGGTTTGCTACTGGTTAGGGTCAAATGAATAGCTAGCAATTTTTCTGCCAAAATTCAAGTCTCCGTGTCTTTATTTCTGGTTTTGAAGGTAATGAATGCTTTACTTTAAAAGAAGGGGGTCCACCAAATATCACTAGGATGTTTATAATAAAACAACCGCACAACATCCCAGAAACTGGTCCAATACTGTCATCTCTGCGCCATCGCCCGCAAACCAGTAGCAGAAGCAACTCGGCTGAAGAGTTTACTGAGGTTAGTGAAATTTGCATACATTGTGAATTATCCCTGCCAGGGTATTACAGGAGAGCAGGGAAGGAGGTTATAAGATGCAGGTGGAGGGGAGGTGACAGAAGAGCGAGGGAGCAGCGCTTAGTGATGGGATAGTAGGACCAAAGTGTGTGAGAAGTGAATGAAAATGCAGGTGCGGGTGATGTGGGGGAGGAAAGCAGGGGTGTGATAGTCAGACGGGAGGCGGAGATTAGAGACTGGGGGGATAGAGGTGGGAACAGGGGGTAGAATACAGGATTAGAAGGAAACATGGTGTGTATGAGGTAAATGGGGGAATGACAACTGGAAGTAGGATTGGAGGCTGTATGTGACAATCAGTGCAGTGTTGGTAAATATGTATGCACAATGAAACTGGTGTATTATTACATAGTATACTTTTATGGATGCAGATATTAAATATAACAATAATAGACAATGTGAGAAGTGAGATGACGTGAGCGCAGGCAACAAAAACAATGGTGATTAAGAATGGATATAAAGGAAACATTTACATTGTTACAGATTTGCAGTCAAATGTTACTGAAGTGGGGAAAAATAAAATCACAGAATTGCGATGCATATGCAGAAATGGAAAACCATCGACAATTGTGGTTGATCCAGGGTTACCCAGAATAGTGAGAATGCAGGCACCATGTTTTTAGTCACAATCCATTGCAACTGACGTCAGATACACGCCCCGAAAATGGCCATGATTCGCTTGCATTTTACCAACCACTCCCTACAAATGCCATGAAACGGTCACATCCTGTCATTCAAATTCAGATTGCATTTCACTAAATTACGATCACCATTTAGCCACCACGCAGGTGCAATATGTTCGCAGAGCATGCACAATCTTCCTACAATCACCTGATTTATTATTTAGCAACTGAAGCTGAATAAGGCCCACGGGTCAATGCTCTTTGCAGAAAGGCATTTTCCTGAACATCTAAAGGAGCAATTGTTAGACAACTTCTTAAAAAGCCTAATTTAGATCCTGGCTGCATGACCAACTACAGACCAATGGCAAACCTTCCTTTTCTATGAAAGGTTAGTGAGAAAGTGGTTGCAACTAAACTAGAAACCCACCTGTTAGCACATGATATTTAGGATCCATTACAGTAAGGATTCAGGAGAAGACAGACCACTGAACCAGCCCTGGAATGTGTTCCTAATGATCTTCTGAGGCTAGAGACAGAGGTGACTGCTCATGCTTAATCCTGGATCTATCTGCAGCCTCTGACATCATGGACCAAGGGTTTCTAAATAATGCCTGAAAACTTTCTGTGGTATGGATGGCATAGTCCTAAGCTGGTTCATATCATCTCTTACTTGCAGTTACATAGATTCTTTTGGAGTATACTCATCACCAGTACCAATGACATATGGTGTCCCACAAGATTCTATACTATCTCCCATGCATTTTGCTATATATAGTACATGCTACCACTTAGTGAAATAATCAGACACCATGGCCTGGTCTACCACTGTTATACAACTGTACTTGTCCTTTGATCCAGGTACTGAGAATTCAATAACAACCATAAATGGCTGTCTAGCTGAGCTCCAGAAGTGGATGAGTGCCAGATTGCTGTGACTGAACTCTGAAAAAAGAGAGGTCCTAATGATAGGTCACAGTGTAAGACTGCAGCATAGCTAATTAACAGGACTTCCACAAGGTAAGCAGTAGTACCCAAAGTAGGACTGCAGCAAAGAAGGCTAATAAGATATTAGCATGCATAAAACGGGGTATTGATGCTATGGACGAGAGTATTATACTCCTGTTATACAAATCGCTAATGAGGCCACACTTGAATACTGTGTACAATTCTGGGCACCGTACTACAAAAAGAATATCCTGGAGCTTGAAAAGGTACAGACGATGGCGACCAAACTAATTAAGGGCATGGAGACGATGGAATACAAGGAAAGGCTTGAAAGACTAGGCATGTTTACATAGGAAAAGCAGAGACTAAGAGGGGATATGATCAACATCTACAAATATATAAGGGGACAATACACAGAGCTTGCGCGGGACTTGTTTTTGGTTAGATCAACACAGAGGACTCGTGGACACTCGCTCAGGTTAGAGGAGAGGAGATTCCGCACAAAACGGCATAAAGGCTTTTTCACGGCAAGGACAATACGTGTTTGGAATTCCCTGCCCGAGGGAGTTGTAATGGCGGAATCTGTCAACACCTTTAAGAATGGGTTAGATAAATTCCTAATGGATAAGGATATCCAGGGGTATGGTGCATAGTCATGCATTATAGTTACTATAAATAGGGATAAAATCCAACGGCTGACAGCAGCATCAGTCAGAAATTTTAGTCAAATCATCATGCATAGGAGACCACAAATAGGTTGAACTCGATGGACAATTGTCTTTTTTCAACCTCAGATACTATGTTACTATGTTACTATGATGGTTCATAATTAGAAAATGCTGAACATGTGCAGAATCTTGGTTTTGTCTCCGAAAGTGGCTTGACATGTAAACATCAGGTATCAGCTGCAATCAAGTCCTCAAGTCCTCATTCTTTTATCTGAGGAACATAGCAAGAATCAAGTACTTAATTCCCGCAGAAGATCTACCTACCTACATGCATTTGTATCATTACACCTAGACTAATGCAATGCCCTCTACCTTTGTCTCCAAGCAATTTAATTGTACCACTTGCAGATGGTACAAAACGCAACTGCCAGACTATTTACCATCCAGCCACATAACACCCATTCTCTACTCCCTTCACTGGCTGCCTGTAAGATGGTGAATCCTTTTCAAGACTTTAAAAGCCCTGCATGACCAGGGTCCAGTGTGCCTGAAGCAGATTTGATTAATTATCCCATTTTATCACAGTGATCTGTAGATGAAGGACTATTGGCAGTAACCAGAATCTCCCAGAATTCATCTGGGGATCGAGCTTTCAGCTTTGTGGCTCTGACTCTATGGAACTCGCCGTCCTGCAGTTCCAGAGGCCACCACTCTAGAATCCCTCAAAAATACACTCAAGACTTAGTTGTGTGCTCACATATTGCACTAATGTCCCTTGTTAAGTTTGTTTTGTATTCTATGTTGTAAAAGCAAATGTAAAGCACTTTGAGTCCAATTTGGAGAAAAGATCATCATCATCATCATCATCATCCTCCTCCTCCTCCTCCTGATGACCCAACATACATACAACATGATGATCTTGCAGACATATATGAATGCTAGGGAGGGGCCTTGGACTGCACACTATAGCTGCCAGTAATGTGAGGTGCTACCTACTGAGACTTGTAGTTCTACAGAGAAAAGGGGGGGTGTTGTAGGTGCCCTCTCTCTAGCATTACTGATATCATACAGCTTAGCATATAATAAATAGTGGAGTTTGGTTATGTATTGATCAATACATGTAGCTGCAGCCCCAAGGCAAGGGTCTCCACTGTGCTGCAGTACCTAGCACTATAGGGGTTCAAACCTAGGGCACGGGACCCCCCAAACCACCACAGCCAAGCGACTTCAGGGCATCACAGGGAATGCTTATGGGGAATGCACAGGGAATGCTTATGTGTAGTGAGAAGGATTAAGGAATAGGTGAGAAAATAGGGTTATGGGGTGATTTAATATAAGTGAAAAAGGCGTGACATGTATAATAAAGAAACAGTGAAAGTGACAAAATAAATGTAATGCTGCCCTGTTGTCACCCAGCCACGGCAGTCCAGAAGGCTCCACACCCCAGGAGCCACCCCATTGCTGACATATATGAATGTGAACTTCATTGGGATAATCAGAACAGAATTTTACGTTCTATATTATCAAATCATATTTATACTAAGCCAATGGTTTACCGAGTGACCACATGTGACAATACCCATACAGATAGGAATAACCTACAGTAACACATATTTATACTAAGCCAATGGTTTACCGAGTGACCACATGTGACAATGCCCAGACAGATAGGAATAACCTACAGTAACACATATTTATACTATGCCAATGGTTTACCGAGTGACCACACATGACAATGCCCAGACAGATAGGAATAACCTACAGTAACACATATTTATACTAAGCCAATGGTTTACCGAGTGACCACATGTGACAATGCCCAGACAGATAGGAATAACCTACAGTAACACATATTTATACTAAGCCAATGGTTTACAGAGTGACCACACGTGACAATGCCCAGACAGATAGGAATAACCTACAGTAACACATATTTATACTAAGCCAATGGTTTACCGAGTGACCACATGTGACAATGCCCAGACAGATAGGAATAACCTACAGTAACACATATTTATACTAAGCCAATGGTTTACCGAGTGACCACATGTGACAATGCCCAGACAGATAGGAATAACCTACAGTAACACATATTTATACTAAGCCAATGGTTTACAGAGTGACCACATGTGACAATGCCCAGACAGATGGGAATAACCTACAGTAACACATATTTATACTAAGACAATGGTTTACCGAGTGACCACATGTGACAATGCCCAGACAGATAGGAGTAACCTACAGTAACACATATTTATACTAAGCCAATGGTTTACCGAGTGACCACATGTGACAATGCCCAGACAGATAGGAATAACCTACAGTAACACATATTTATACTAAGCCAATGGTTTACCGAGTGACCACATGTGACAATGCCCAGACAGATGGGAATAACCTACAGTAACACATATTTATACTAAGACAATGGTTTACCGAGTGACCACATGTGACAATGCCCAGACAGATAGGAGTAACCTACAGTAACACATATTTATACTAAGCCAATGGTTTACCGAGTGACCACATGTGACAATGCCCAGACAGATAGGAATAACCTACAGTAACACATATTTATACTAAGCCAATGGTTTACCGAGTGACCACATGTGACAATGCCCAGAGAGATAGGAATAATCTACAGTAACACATATTTATACTAAGACAATGGTTTACCGAGTGACCACATGTGATAATGCCCAGACAGATAGGAATAACCTACAGTAACACATATTTATACTAAGCCAATGGTTTACCGAGTGACCACATGTGACAATGCCCAGACAGATAGGAATAACCTACAGTAACACATATTTATACTAAGCCAATGGTTTACCGAGTGACCACATGTGACAATGCCCAGACAGATAGGAATAACCTACAGTAACACATATTTATACTAAGCCAATGGTTTACCGAGTGACCACATGTGACAATGCCCAGACAGATAGGAATAACCTACAGTAACACATATTTATACTAAGCCAAGGGTTTACCGAGTGACCACACGTGACAATGCCCAGCCAGATAGGAATAACCTACAGTAACACATATTTATACTAAGCCAATGGATTACCGAGTGACCACACGTGACAATGCCCAGACAGATAGGAGTAACCTACAGTAACACATATTTATACTAAGCCAATGGTTTACCGAGTGACCACATGTGACAATGCCCAGACAGATAGGAATAACCTACAGTAACACATATTTATACTAAGCCAATGGTTTACCGAGTGACCACATGTGACAATGCCCAGACAGGAATAACCTACAGTAACACAATAGTATTAGAGACATTAAAGGCGAGTTATGTGTAACTGAAGTAATAAATAACACAGAGCAGAGCTGATCGTATAAGGAGTGCCCTGGTGTCACCTACATAATCAGTTCTGCTAATGGCAGTGATGTCCACGTGTGGAACTGATCATGTGACATCATGACTCCACCCACCACTGCACTGTTTATGCAAATCATGTGCAAAAAAAACTGATGATCCCTATTCAGCTCCGGCCCTCGTCTAATGCACTATTAAAGAAGAGAGAAAGGATACTTACGTGAAAATCTCTGCAACGTATTTCCTTGTCCGGGATAAATTTTGATAACAAGGAAATAATAATCATCATCATTGTCATCTGGCCCATTCACAAAGACAGGAGAGACAGGAGAGAAGAAAACTATTAGCATGTGAGGTCACCATACACAGAACACAACAGGTGTAGCAGCAATCCCTATAGAATAGCTGTAAGAACAGTGTGCTTATACATGTAGCAATAACCATAAACTCACTTATGTAACAATTCTGTGCAGATTATGTTTATTGAAATTTATAGCTGCTATGGCGCCAATGCACTGCTGTGATTGGCCACATAGTGGAAGGGCCACATTGCACTGGTTCATGCATTGAGTCATGTGACTGGAACATCATTTATATGATAAAACAGCCACATACAGTACATGTCACATGCTAATCTTATATACAGTACGTCACATGCTGACCTTATATACATGTCACATGCTGAACGTGCAGTCATCCACAAAAGTTGAGGAACTGGTGAGTCGTTGGCCAAGGTGCAAAAATATGCTTTGGGCCCTTATTCTCAACCCTACCCCAAGTTTACAATTTTATATGCATTGAGGTAAGTAAACACCCAAGCTTGTGAGTGCTCACCTCCAGGCAGGGAAAGGTTAATGGTTTCTGTAGAAGGCTTTGTCAGGATAGCCTATGGAGTGGGAGTTAGGGGGTGATGTTTTGGGCCTATCGCAGGATTATTACAGGCATCCGTCTTCAGAAATGTCACCCTCCCTCCCTTTTGTTGTTATTGGTGTCAACTTTTTGTGGCGGGAAAGAACGGTGGCAGTCGCCATCTTTCTTTTTAGCTTGCGGTGTTATCCTTTCCAATACAGGTTCTAGGCTGATTCTGCCTTACAGGGTTCAGCGGCACCATCGGTCCAGGTGGGCTTCATGTTGTTGTGTCATTGGTGTGGGAGGTGGATACTTTGGGAACGATTATGGGTCTGGCTACTCACCCCCCATGTGGTAAATATGTGCGAGTATGCAGTTGGTGATCTTTTCTAGTGGGGCTGTACTTTCTGTGCTACCATACTTTATTTGTTTTCCTTTCTTCCTCTTCTTATAGTATTCTAGTGATATACAGATGTGTCCACTATTACCTTTCTGAAAAAAGTATCATGGCCTGCCGTTCATGGCACGAGATATGCTTTCCTCTTAAGATATACACGGCAAGCCATGTGTATCTCCTCTGAAATATAGTGCAGTACCACTATTCAGACAGCAGGTGGCATTTTCAGAAACTGAGCAAGCAGAAAGTCTGATAAAGAGATTCTAGAGGGAGTAGTTCAGACCTGATTCTAGCAGCATTTTATTTGCAAATGGGCAAAACCATGGGGGTCATTCCGAAATGATTGCACGCTAGGTTGTTTTGCAGCGGTGCGATCAGGTCGAAACTGCACATGCGTATGCACCTCAATGCGCATGTGCGTCGTACAGGTACAAAGCGGATCATTGCTGAGCAATGGATTTAACGAAGAATCGTTTCGCACAGCAGATCGCAAGGAGATTGACAGGAAGAGGGCATTTGTGGGTGGCAACTGAACGCTTTCTGGGAGTGTTTGGAAAAACGCAGGCGTGTCCAAGCGTTTGCAGGGCAGGTGTCTGACGTCAATTCCGGACACGAACAGGCTAAAGTGTTTGCCCCGAATTGACGTCAGACACCCGCCCTGCACACGCATTGACACACCTGCGTTTTTCCAAACACTCCCAGAAAACGGTCAGTTGACATCCACAAATGTTTTCTTCCAGTCAATCTCCTTGCGATTGTCTGTGTGAATGGATTCTTCATTAAATCCATTGCTCAGCAACGATCCACTTTGTACCTGTGCGACGCGCCTGCGTATTGCGGGACACACACATGCGCAGTTATGTCCTGATCGCAGCTCAGCAAAACAACCTAGCGTGCAATCAGGCCTGCATGACCCCCATGGTTTTGCCCATCTGCTAACAAAATTGCAGCTATGGGGTGTCATTCCGAGTTGATCGTAGCCCTGCAAAATTTTGCAGGGCTACGATCAGGAACAGAGACATGTGGGGGATGCCCAGCACAGGGCCAGTCCACCCCGCAGGTCAGTTACGCCCCCCCCCCCTGCAGAAGTGCAAAAGTATTGCACAGCGGCGATGCTTTTGTACTTCTGGAGTAGCTCCCGGCCAGCGCAGCTTTAGCGTGCTGGCCGGGAGCTACTCATTACTACACGCCCCGCAGCGGCTGGTCAGCAGCAGCGATCGGATCAGAATGACCCCCATGAGCCGTGTGTGCAGGGCAATTTATCGATCATGCACACGGGAATATCAGCTGCAGCAGCTAATTGTGAAGTATTAATATTTTTCCAATACATTCTCTCATACTAACTTCCAACATGTACCTGGCTCAATGTTGCCTATATGTTTAAAAAAATCTTTTTCCTTGTGATTGATAATGTGCTGATGAAGAGTTCATACAAACTCCACACAGAGATTCAATATAGAAATTATGATACTAACTAAAAGGCACTATTGAAACTTGTCATTTTTTGCAATTGTTTGGTGGTTAAGGTGTGAGTAGAGAGAATTTTTGGTATTTCAATACCACATATATTTCACTGGGATCCGGTCTGAAGATCGACAGTGTCTGCCATACAAGTGGGTTCTGCGTCTGTCTGCCACAAATCGGTCCAGCGCTGAGGCTGTGTTGCCATAATAAGTCACTGGGTGCTCTGTGTGCCATACACGTGGGTGCTGCACCTGTCTGCCACAAATCAGTCCAGTGCTGGGGCTGTGCTGCCTTAATAAGTCACTGGGTGCTCTGTCTGCCATACAAGTGGGTTCTGCGTCTGTCTGCCACAAATCAGTCCAGTGCTGGGGCTGTGCTGCCTTAATAAGTCACTGGGTGCTCTGTCTGCCATACAAGTGGGTGCTGCACCTGTCTGCCACAAATCAGTCCAGTGCTGGGGCTGTGCTGCCTTAATAAGTCACTGGGTGCTCTGTCTGCCATACAAGTGGGTGCTGTGCCTGTCTGCCACAAATCAGTCCAGTGCTGGGGCTGGCTGTGCTCCATAATAAGTCATTCAGTGCTCTGTCTGCCATACAAGCGGGTGAAGAAACATGAGACCCGGGGCCTGAGCAGCCATAAGGCTGCAGCCTGGATGGCTGAGTCCTGGGGGGGGGGGGGGGGGCAGCACCGGTCCAATAGACGCTTAGGCTCTACCTACTACTGGAAGCTGCAGATTCAATGCAGACAGCATGGAAGACGGCCCTTTAAAAATGGCAGCTGCCTTCTAGGAGACAGATGCTAGAGGTATTACTAGACCATTACCCAGCGCTACCCAGAATGAGCATGTAACCCCCTGGCGCTGAGCATGTAACCCCCTGGCGCTGAGCATGTAACCCCTATGGCAACAAGCATATGTAACCCCTGGCAACAAGCATATAACCCCTGGCAACGAGCATGTGACCGGGTCCAACTTCCGGTCAGCAGAATCATGGATGCTGGTTGCTTCTCCTCCCACCTCTAGCCACCAACAGCACCGTGGGCAGCAACATGGACATCTGTATGTGCAGGGCAATTTATCCATCAGGCACACAGGAATATTAGCAGCGGCAGCTAATTGTGTAGTATTAATATATCTCCAATACATCTCTCATATTACAGTAACTTCCATATAGGTACCTGGCTCTCTCATCCCAGCAGCCGGGCAAACTTCACACAGATATTTGATATGGAAATTATGATACTAATTAAAAGGCACTATTGATACTTGTCATTTTTTGCAATTGTTTGGTGGTTAAGGTGTGAGTATAGAGAAGCCAATTCTCTCAAAGTGTTGTAACGAGGTAATACAGCTCTGAGAGATTTTTGGGTATTTCAATACCGCATACTGCATATTTCACTATAATAATACATTGGATTACTGTATCAAAAAGTTTATGATTACAATTTTTACATGTCGCCATGTCGCTTTGTGAGATGATCTTTTTTAATTGTGAATATTAAAAGTTATATTTTATTAATCATTTTTGACAAGTGTGCCCCAGGACAGATTTAAAGTCTCCTTTTGTCTTTACCTCCTATGTAAAGATTTTCCATTTATACAGTTTATTGTACTATTTTTTCTGGGAGCACCACCAACCAAGTGCCAGGAGTATTTGTCCTTTTACAGTGCATGTGCTACTTTGTGAGTAAGAGACTGAACAAAAGTCTCAATACAACATCAATTAGCATTAACATAAGGCAGGGGGGAGGGCAAATGGAAACCTAATTAGTTGTCTGTCTTGGGACGGTGCACTGGGCCTGATGTACTAAGCTTAAAGTTTATTGAACTATTTTTTCTGGGCGCACCACCAACCAAGTGCCAGGAGTATTTGACTCTTTATTGCCTTTATGTTGGTTTTTTGAATTTCTAACTAATCATAGTGCGGTTTTAAAAACCTCTCTTTTTACCTATCTAATTAATATGCATGTGACCTGAGCATTGTGTCGCAATAAAGAACACTACAAATACACCATTGTACACTCATTATAATGTGTGGAGTTTGTATATTCTACCCGTACTTGAGTGGGCTTCCTCCGGGTACTCCGGTTTCCTCCCACAATCCCAAAATATAGTGATAGGTTAATTGGTTCCTAACAAAATTAACCCTTGTGCAAATGTGTGTGTGTACGTGTGGTAGGGAATAAAGAGTGTAAGCTCCACTTGGGCAGGGACTGATGTGAATGGCTGAATATTCTCTGTAAAGCGCTGTGGAATATGTGTGCGCTATATAAATTACTGGTAATAATGTAAGACACATACACCTAGACATCAGATGAGTACAGATATCACCACCCCTGAAACTACATAATACTACCATCAGCCTGGACAGCTCATTATATACCGGCTGTTCCCAAATCAGGAAACAACTATTCACAGCATCAAATGGTTGACATGGAAATGGTCAACACACACACATATGGTCAACACAAGGTTTTTGGAACTTTTTCATATTTTTTTACTTTTTCCATCCTTGTCTATCCCTGTCACAAATCATAACCTTTAGTATCCTTGTAGTGAGCAAAGCATTTAATGCACGTCTGAGCACCAAGCATTGGGGGTCATTCTAAGTTGATCACTCGCTAGCCAATTGTAGCAGCCGTGCAAATGCTATGCCGCCGCCCACTGGGGAGTGTATTTTAGCTTAGCAGAAGTGCGAACGCATGTGCAGCAGAGCTCTGCAAAAACAGTTTGTGCAGTTTCTGAGTAGCTCTGACCCTACTCAGCGCTTGCGATCACTTCAGCCTATTCCTGTCCAGATTTGACATCACACATCCACCCAGCAAATGCCCGGCCACGCCTGCATTTTTTCAGACACGCCTGCGTTTTTCCAAACATTCCCTGAAAACGGTCAGTTGACACTCAGAAACGCCCCCTTCCTGTCAATCTTCTAGCGGGCGCCAGTGTGAAGGAAAACTTTGCTAGAATCTGTGCAAAACCACAAAGGGCTATGTACCCGTACGTCGCGCATGCGCATTGCGGGACATATGCATGCACAGAAATGCAGATTTTAAGCCTGATCGCTGTGCTGCGAACAACGGCAGCTAGCGATCAACTTGGAATGACCCCCTTTATGCAGCTCTGTGTGTTCTCCCCTCCCCCAACAGAATGACAACAATCAGGCACAGTGAACACAGCTCAAGCAATTCCCATCCTCCTCCCTCCCCGATCAAAGCAGTGGCAGCTCTGTGTGATAGCAATTACTTTACACAGTCACAGTGCACACAAAATAACTAATATTTTTTAAATGGACGAATGGGAAAGAATTATGCTGCGCTATGTAAGAAACTGTAAATAAATAGTTATGATGCTATATTTCTAAAACTGGAACCAGACTTCAACAGTGATTATGTGGCTGATAGGTACTGTATATCCCAAGTACATAGATGTTCAGTTGTCGCAATGGTGCAGCGATTAAGATCCTGCATGCAGGATAAATCTAGTCAGATCGCCTCTCAGGGCCAGTGTTCACTGGCCCTGACAGATCGCTCAGCACACATCGCTGACACATTGTTGTGCAGCGCTGTGTGCTGAGCAATCTTGCTGAGTGATCTAGCATCGCTTAGATCGCTCAGCACAGTCACCCCATGTGTACTGTGTAGGCCCTTTTATACAGTAGATGCTGTGATGCCCACTCCCTACTCTCCTCTAAGGAATGGCACAGGCTCCCCTCACAGACAAGAGTGCATTTCCTGAGCATTTTACATTATTTGACCAGTTATGAAGGAAGTTGAATCAATTATATTTTTAAATACCATATTTGTTTATTGCAAGGAACAAGAAATGTATAAAAAAAAACTTTTGATATTGTAGCTGCATTGACTAAAGTTAGAAGCTGAAAACACTTAAATTGGAATTGAATTATTCATTTCAAATCCCAGGCCATCCCCCAGACAGGATATATGCTATCTATACTCTCCAAGGAATGTACTACAAAGGCCTCACACACTGAGATTTTCACACCTACTGTACACAATTAGGAATTGGACGCTAATGCTATGGCATGATTGCTACTTTCCTGTGTTCAATTGGCCACTCACTGTAGTCTGTAAACAGATCTTTATTAATATGGGGTAATATGCTCTTTATTGTAAAGCTCCTTTATGGAGAATGTTTTTTTAGCTTGTGTTTTTCTGTGTGGCTGCTAACATTATTATAAACTATAGTCAGATGGAGAGAGAAAGTGAGACAGTTATGTGAGAGAGATAAAGTCTAGGAGAAAGAAAATTAGAGGGTGGTAGACAATGAGAGACAGAGTTAGGGGAGTGCAATAGAGTCAGGAGGAGAGAGCGACAAAGTCATGGGACAGAGACACAGAGAGATAGTTTAGGGGAAAGAGATAGAGTCAAGAAGAGAGCAATAGAGTTAGAGGGAGAAAGACAAAGTTTGATAGAGAGACAAAGTGAGAGAGTCATGTGAGATAGTCAGAGGGAGAGAGATAAAGTCTAGGATAAAGAAAATTAGAGGGTGGTAGACACTGAGAGACAGTCAGGGGGAGAGCGATAGAGTCGGGAGTAGTGAGCGACAAATTCAGGGGTCAGAGACACAGAGAGATAGTTAAAGGGAGAGAGATAGAGTCAAGGAGAGAGAGAGAGTGATAGAGTTAGAGGAAGAGAGACAAAGTTTGATGGAGAGACAAAGTGAGACAGAGTCATGTGAGAGAGATTGTCAGAGGGAGAGAGATAAAGTCTAGGAGAAAGAAAATCAAAGGGTGGGAGACACTGAGAGACAGAGTTAGGGGAAGAGCGAAAGAGTTAGGAGGAGGGAGTGACAAATTCAGGGGACAGAGACATAGAGAGATAGTTAAGGGGAGAGAGATAGAGTCAAGGAGAGAGAGTGATAGAGTAATAGGGAGAGAGACAAAGTTTGATGGAGTTAAAGAGTCATATGAGAAATAGTCAGGGAGAGAGAGATAAAGTCTAGAAGAAAGTAAATCAGAGGGTGGGAGACACTGAGAGACAGAGTCTGGGGGAGAGCGATAGAGTCAGGAGGAGATAGTGACAAATTCAGGGGACAGAGACACAGATAGTTAAGGGGAGAGAGATAGAGTAAAGGAGAGAGAGTGATAGAGTTAGAGGGAGAGATATAGTCAGATGGAGAGAGACACTGAGACAGAGTCATGTGAGAGAGACAGAGTCAGAGGGAAGGCGATAAAGTCTAGGAGAAAGAAAATCAGAGGGTGGGAGACACAGAGACAGAGTTAGGGGGAGAGCGATAGAGTCAGGAGTAGAGAGTGACAAAGTCAGGGGACAGAGAGACAGTAAAGAGGAGAGAGATAGAGTCAAGGAGAGAGAGAGTAAGATGGAGAGAGACAAAGTGAGACAGAGTCATGTGAGAGAGATAAAGTCAGAGGGAGAGAGAAAAAGTCTAGGAAAAAGAAAATTAGAGGGTGGTAGACACTGAGAGACAGAGTCAGGGGCAGAGCGATAGAGTCAGGAGGAGAGATCAAACAAATTCAGGGGACAGAGATAGTTAAAGGGAGAGAGATAGAGTCAAGGAGAGAGAGCGACAGAGTTAGAGGGAGAGAGACAAAGTTTGATGGAGAGACAAAGTGAGATAGTCATGTGAGAGAGATAGTCAGAGGGAGAGAGATAAAGTCTAGGAGAAAGAAAATCAAAGGGTGAGAGACAGAGTCAGGGGGAGAGCGATAAAGTTAGGAGAAGAGAGTGACAAATTCAGGGGACAGAGACATAGAGAGATAGTTAAGGGGAGAGAGAGAGAGTCAAGGAGAGATAGTGATAGAGTTATAGGGAGAGAGACAAACTTTGATGGAGATAGTCGGGGAGAGAGATAAAGTCTAGGAGAAAGAAAATGAGAGGGTGGGAGACACTGAGAGACAGAGTCAGGGGGAGAGCGATAGAGTCAGGAGGAGACAGCAACAAATTCAGGGGACAGAGACACAGAGATAGTGAAGGGGAGAGATAGATTAAAGGAGAGAGAGCGATAGAGTTAGAGGGAGAGAGACAGTCAGATGGCGAGAGACACTGAGACAGTCATGTGAGAGAGAGTCATGGGGAAGGAGATAAAGTCTAGGAGAAAGAAAATCAGAGGGTGGGAGACACAGAGACAGCAGATCGCAAGGAGATTGACAGGAAGAGGGCATTTGTGGGTGGCAACTCAACATTTTCTGGGAGTGTTTGGAAAAACGCAGGCATGTCCAAGCGTTTGCAGGGCAGGTGTCTGACGTCAATTCCGGACACGAACAGCCTAAAGTGATTGCCCCGAATTTACGTCAGACACCCACCCTGCAAATGCATGGACACACCTGCGTTTTACCAAACACTCCCAGAAAACGTTCAGTTGACATCCACAAATGTTTTCTTCCAGTCAATCTCCTTGCAATTGTCTGTGCGAATGGATTCTTCATTAAATCCATTGCTCAGCAACGATCCACTTTGTACCCGTGCGACGCGCCTGCATATTGCGGTGCACGCGCAGTTATGACCTGATCGCAGCGCAGCGAAAAAACCTAGCGTGCGATCAGGTCTGCATGACCCCCATGGTTTTGCCCATCTGCTAACAAAATTGCGGCTATGGGGGGGGTCATTCTAAGTTGATCGTAGCCCTGCAAAATTTTGCAGGGCTACGATCAGGAACAGAGACATGCATGGGGATGCCCAGCACAGGGCTAGTCCGCCCCGCAGGTCAGTTCCGCCCCCCTTTCCCCCGCAGAAGTACAAAAGCATTGCACAGCGGCAATGCTTTTGTACTTCAGGAGTAGCTCCCGGCCAGCGCAGCTTTAGCGTGCTGGCCGGGAGCTAATCATCGCTACACGCCCCGCAGCGGCTGGTCAGCAGCAGCGATCGGGTCAGAATGACCCCCATGAACCATATGTGCTGGCCAATTTATCCATCATGCACACGGGAATATCAGCTGTAGCAGCTAATTGTGAAGTATTAATATTTTTCCAATACATCTCTCATACTAACTTCCAACATGTACCTGGCTCAATGTTGCCTATATGTTTGAAAAAATCTTTTCCCTTATGATTGATAATGTGCTGATGAAGAGTTCATACAAACTCCACACAGAGATTCGATATGGAAATTATGATACTAACTAAAAGGCACTATTGATACTTGTCATTTTTTGCAATTGTTTGGTGGTTAAGGTGTGAGTAGAGAGAATTTTTGGTATTTCAATATCGCATATATTTCACTGGGATCCGGTCTGAAGATCGACAGTGTCTGCCATACAAGTGGGTGCTGCATCTGTCTGCCACAAATCGGTCCAGTGCTGAGGCTGTGTTGCCATAATAACATACTTGCCTACCTGACCCTCTCCATGAGGGAGAAAATGCTCTGTTCCTGGACTTTCCTGGTAATGTATGATTGCCATCACCTGTGGTGAGCTAGATAATTGATAAGAAAGGTGTTTCACCACAGGTGATGGCAATCACACATTACCAGGAAAGTCCAGGAACAGAGCATTTTCTCCCTCATGGAGAGGGTCAGGTAGGCAAGTATGCATAATAAGTAACCGGGTGCTCTGTCTGCCATACAAGTGGGTGCTGTGCCTGTCTGCCACAAATCAGTCCAGTGCTTGGGCTGTGCTGCCATAATAAGTAACCGGGTGCTCTGTCTGCCATACAAGTGGGTGCTGTGCCTGTCTGCCACAAATCAGTCCAGTGCTTGGGCTGTGCTCCATTATAAGTCACTGGGTGCTCTGCCTGCCATACAAGTAGGTGAAGAAACATGAGACCCAGGGCCTGATCAGCCATAAGGCTGCAGTCTGGATGGCTGAGTCCTGGGGCTGGGG